>NC_089278.1:28201000-28501000 GCF_963678975.1 Dysidea avara | reverse complement strand
TCATGGTCTCAATCGATAGATCGATAATACATAGAATAAAGAATGGGCGTGATCTTGTGACCTATTGTGGGACAGGTACCTCTGTAGAGTAGCTTAGTCTAAGTGCCTTAAATAAATTTTGTGGCGTCTATTATGCTGCTTAAAGAAAGTGTTGATATGGAAAATTAATGACTTGATATGGTTTCATTGGATGAAAAAGAAGCCTGGTTGAAGATAAAAGAAAAGACAAGGCGTACAGGGCATACACTCATTGGAACCCCAAAGGCACATCCCACCAGTGAGTTTGTTGTTGTGGCATAAAATGGTGACCATGCGCTGCTTCGTTTGAGCTCTAGGCTTGCGACTGTGGTGAGTGAGTGAGTGAGTGAGTGAGTGAGTGAGTGAGTGAGTGAGTGAGTGAGTGAGTGAGTGAGTGAGTGAGTGAGTGAGTGAGTGAGTGAGTGAGTGAGTGAGTGAGTGAGTGAGTGAGTGAGTGAGTGAGTGAGTGAGTGAGTGAGTGAGTGAGTGAGAAGAAATTTTGAGTTTTTATGGGTTTTTTAAAATTCTATATCCAACCACCAGTATGCATTTTCTTGTTTTTAACGCTATATTTGATGTTAGATGGACTGATATTATTCCGTAAAGATGATTTTCGTCACGTAAGAAGTTTCTAAGCTGGTTTTTAAAAGGTGGTATTGTTGGCGGCGCGTGTCATTTCGAGGGATTCCTACTTACAGTACTTCCGTACTGTAAGCCATCACACAACACTACTACAAATTGACACCTTGCATTGTCAGCAAAGATAATGAGACACAGGAGGGCATAGGTAAGTTCATGAACATGCATTGTACATACTACAGTATGCCAAAAAGCATCAGTCAGACTGAAGCAATGTTGAAGAATGAAATACAGTACTAAGCTAGTAGTCTTAGCCCTTATCAAGTTATGATTTTATGATGGCGTCAGGCAGTCAGTCAGTAGAAAATTCTGCTGAATAGTTTCTTTAAAGATTGATTAGAAGTGTTTCAGGTTATACTAAAGGCACTTTTGGGATTGGTTATATTTAACCAATACATATATAGAAGGCTCCCTACCCCGAGGGAGTTTCTGCAGCAAATGTGGTTAATTTCCATTCAGGCAGTATTGAACTACAAATGCGTGAAAACTGCATTTTCTTGGTTCCTGTAAAATACACACTGTGGTTGTACCTAACCAATACTGCCATAGTACCACAACGTATAGCTTGTGGTTACAAGTTATGTTTTTTTATTGTGAGAAGGTGCAAACTTCCAATACACAATACTGGATGATAACAAAAAACTAAACAAACTGGAAACACCAATAGGGATCCAAGCAATAAAAACCAGTGAAACAAGGTAATGTAAATGATAGTATTACAACATAGCCCCAATGCAGGGGCAGTTCTAGAATTTTTTATTTTTTGATTCTGAAAAGCTAACTGGATTCTGGAAGCCGGTTTAACTCCCACCTGGCCTGACCCTATGTGAAAATCCCTACTTTGGTAATGAATAGAACAATTGTTGTGAAATGCCAATGTATGGATTTTCCCCCCATGGCTATGTTGTAATATCATTAGTCATATCTCTTGTTTCATTGTTTTTTATCACCTACATCTACTTCATTTCTAATTGATAATTTTAAATACACTAGTACATACGTAGCTGTATAGTAAAGAAAAGACAAGTAAATATAGCACCAAAGCTGGCCTATACCATGGCCAGCTTTGTGGCTTAAGTGATATCTGTACCAAAACAGCTATGCTGTGAAAAAAATTACTATCATCATTATAAATGTTTAGCATTAGCATCATTCCAGGTATTTCTTGGCCACCACATTTAATTTCACAATGTTTTCACCCACTTTCACCCTTTTTTTAAAGACAGCGCACTTTTCACAGTTGACTGTTTTGGTATAGGTTTTATACTTCATGATGTATATGTACAATATTGATAACCGTCTAGTGTAGAACTGTATATGAGTATCATAGGAACTTTAACCCTTAAATCCGCAGCTGTTTTATAAAATGCAAGCACAGAAAATCCATAATCCAGTAAACTGGATTGCATGCATGCCTTGTAAAAGTAAATTCTATAACACAAAAACTGTTTAAGCTATCTAAAAACGACAAAACCATCTTACTCACTGTTAAATTTTGATTTGAATGGTCCCATACTTTGTCTCGTCCATCCAACCCAGAGATACCCTGTCCACTTTGAATGAGTAAAAGAACTATCCCTAGTGACCAAGGTGATCCTTGTAGAGTTTCCCACCATTTAGATAGGTTTTTTCACCAGTGTTGCTGTATCAGGAATCCTCAAAAAAGGGTGGAGGGTGGGGGTGGCAGGGCGGGCAAGGGATAGACTACAAAATGGAGGTAACTGAAGGCACCACACCACAAAACAGCCCATCAGAGACAGGAAATAGACTGAAATATCACAAAACAGACATACATCACACATTCAGCTCCCTGCTCATCTGTCCAGAGTGTATGAACCCCCCCAAAACACTTCCCTGTTGTTCACAGACCTGTACAGATGTCTGGTGTGGTTATACAGACCGCCAGAGAACAGTCCACCAAAATCAGACCCACAATTTGAAAGCGAATTTGATAGGGAAATTTTTAGCCTGATAGTGCAGCAACTTCATGCTGGTGCTATTTCACTTTGGATTTTGCGCCCATATGGTTGGTTTTGCTAAATCCGGTCACATATAGTAATAGGTTAGACTTTGTTCACTTTCAGTGTTCATATATCTGTTGTTTGGTGCTAGTCAGAGCTGCTGACCTTGAAGTATTCACTATGTTGTTGAAAATCAGAATAAAGAGCAATTACCTACCTACCCACCCTGTTAGCCTGTTGACCTTTTTCACCTGTGTTACTGACAACTGTGGTAGGCACTAAAAGCTGAACTATTAGTTCTAAAATCTGTTTACTGTGAAAGGTGTGTATTATTTGTTTTCAATATTCTGATTTGTTGTGGCTAAGTGTTTGGAATTCCATTGCAAGTGAAGGTCAGCAATGTTTGTTACGACTGAACATTAGAGTGTTTCTGTGACGGCATTGTTGTTATGGCTAAATGTTGTAAATTGTAATGGCTAAACATTTTTAATGTTTGTTGCAACTAAATGTTTGTATGATATGTTGACAACTAAATGTTTGTAAAGTTACTCATGCATGGTGTCCATGGCTTGCAAGAGGTTACAGTCCAACCCATACTGTGTTGTAGCGTCAGGTGTTGGTAGTGTTGGGCATAAGCAATGCTGAATGTACTATATCAGGGAAATGGCCTAAAAGTAATAGCACGCATTACCAATCCAGATGGTTGTGCCCTACCTCAGCTGCCCTACCTCAGCTTCCCTACCTTCCTCACAGTGTTGTGTGTACATGTATATCTAGATGTGTGTGTCTGGTTTTATACAGTGATGTGCTGTTGTAATACATTGTTGTCACATGCCGTGATGTTATGGAGCTTGGAGGGTGGTTTGTCATATTGTGCCATGTTTGCTCAAGTTATAGTATGTACGCATTGAGCTGAATCCTCAAAAATATTTAATAACTCATGAATGCAATCACACATGATCTTGAAATTTGGCTCATTTGTAGTACTGCTTGACCCACTAAAAATATTTCAAAATCACTTTGTACAAATGTCTGACATAATATTTACGGGCAATCAAAATATTCGCATTACATTTCCTATGGGAAGCCATATAAATACAGTGTCCATTACAGGCCTTTCTCGAACTTTTGATGGAGCCAAACTGTACGTGTCTGTTGTTGACAACTTTGCTGTCACCACTGATCATCTATAAATGTTAACTCTGTTGAGAAAAAAATCCACTTTCAATTTTTAGCTGCTTTTCAGGATTCAGCTCAACTTATACATACTATAGCATGTTAATGCCTCATACTTTTATGCACAAGTGACTATATACAGGACAAAAACTATACCATTGTTGATTTTCCAATTTATATAATTTTCCGACTCTGTAAACCAATGTGAACGGAAGTTATTAAGCACATGTACATAGTTTTTTACAAGTATAATTCTTTGCCCTTCTTACTGTCTAGCATTATAATTCCAAAGCTACGTACTCACCATAATAAACTGAAACTATGATAACCCATTCCTTGGACACTGTGGGAAATGCTAAGGCAATAAAATAAATTCAGAAATTGTACATACTAGTTACTGAGTCAATCACATACATATATACTACTGTTGGTACATGTGCTGTAAGTACTGTAACTGCTATTAAAATATGTAGGTGTCCACATGTGAAGTACATAGTTATTGATAATTCGCACATGATAGAAACTATCTGATGTAACTGATGTTGGATAATGTGTAGCATATTATGTATATCGACATGTTGTATTACCATACAGGATGACCAACAAAAGATTAACAGATTGGTGGAGAAAGAAGAGGTAACAAGAAAAAATAAAGCTGACGGTATGTACTGTATGGATTGAAATTAATTTCTAATATACGTATTACTGCATATTTTATCACTGTAAGATGTTGACCAGTTGTTTATTTATCATACATTACAATAGTACTGTATAGTAGGGATCACAAAGGTCTGGGCATGGCCTATGAAAAACATCACCCAAAAACCAGCCTTACTCTTCACTGAAAACGATGAGGCGGTATTGGTTAGGTAAAACTAAGCCCAAACAAGCCTTGTCCAAAACACTTTCAACAAATTGCTATGGAATTTTAAAAATATATATTAAATGGAATTTTCTATTGACTGACTGACTGACTGAAGCCTTTAGACAAGTGTGACTCAACAACAGTTAAGGCTACGGGCTTGATTTTTTCACTGTTGGACATCACTTCACATGTCTTTTGGCATACTACAGTACATACAATGCATTCTTCATGGACTTACCAGTGTCTCCTTTGTGTCCCATTCATCTTTGCTTCCCATTCATCTTTGCTGACAGCGAAAGGTGTTGATTTGATGGTAACACGTGATGGCTTTCCTTCATAACAGAAATCATCCATATTTTCATAGTGGCTACTTTTCTTGCAGAGGTTCGTTTCAAACAGTTTTTGATTTGTACTGTTCCAAGCTTAGTGGATACTTCAGTTTTCAAATGACAATTGATATAACTGGGGCAAGGTGTCATAATAGACTAGATGCTAATTGTACAGCAGGCAAGTGACCTATAAATGTAGTCAGCTGTAGACAATTTTCAGAGGCGCTTATAATTTCTAATTGGTTTAAATATCATGTGTGAGACACCATGAGAGGGAAAAAGTGGATTTGCTGTACAAGACTACTTGTAGAGGTACCTATATAGTACAAGTACAGAATATTGTGTAGTGTATAAGAGTATCCGCACTGGTCCCTGCTGGGTAGTACCATTTCAGAATTTTTGTGCGACTAACACAAGACTCTGTAATGGGTGAAAAACTTGTGTAGTAATAAAAAATTCCATAAATGTTTGAGTGTGTTTGTTCATAGTGAAAAAGAGTCTAACAGCAAAAACCTGGATATCATCTTACGATTTCCCTGCTCAAGAGAAGTTTGAAAATGTGTGTTTCATTGCTATACAACTAAGGATACATTAGTTATGAGCATTTATTTACATCACTTCAAAGCGGTAGTACATGATCAATCTTTCTTCAATGATTTTCCCTTAATATGTAGTGAAGAAGGGTGACACAAGGGAAAACTTATGCAGCAATTGATTTCCCTATTCATGGCAAACACAATGGTGCAAATTTCAACTCCATTTGTCTCTGTATTCAAAAGTTACAACTATTTTGATAAGCACCTGTTAATATATTTTCTTTATACCAACTATACATAGTGTTAGGGGTAACTCGTTACTTATGTAACATGTTATGTAATAATTAATATAATAAATAATAAAATATTATAATGAAATACGCTATAAAAACTGGTAATATAACTCAGGTTACTTTACTTACAAATACAACGCGTTACCTAAGTAATGAAGTTACTGTAGCAAGTCTATTTACTTACAAATGTAATGCGTTACCTAAGTAATGAAGTTACTGTAACAAGTCTACTTTACTTACAAATGTAATGCGTTACCTAAGTAATGAAGTTACTGTAGCAAGTCTAATATTACATAATATTATTACTACAAATAACAAAGTTACTAATCTCATTAGTAATCCGCTAAATAATGTCTAGCCACCACGAAGTAATGAAGCCTACTGAATGAAACTTATTCACCGGCTTCTTACATATGACCAAGATTTGCACATTGTCCAACCATAGATAATATAGTACAGTAGGACCTCAATTGTACGAACTTGGATTATGCGGACCCTCGATTATCCGAACAGTAGTAGTGACTGTTCTGTTAGGGTATTTTGTCAATAGGTGTATGTTCTGTTAGAATATTTTGTCACAGGTGTATGTTCTATTAGAGTATTTTGTCACAGTTGTATGTTCTATTAGAGTAGTTCAACAGAGTTCTGTAAATAAATCAATGGGCTTCATTTATCTGAACAAATTCATTTATCTGAACACTTTTGTGATTCAGCTGGCACACAGGTGTTCAGATAATGGAGGTCCTACTGTACACAAAGTAATATAACATGGTATATTATTATAGTTACTTTATTATATAGGTAACATGTAACTGTAACTAAATAGTTCAGTTTTAAATAATATGTAATATATAACAAGTTACTTTTAAAAAGTAATTGTCCCAGTACTGGCTATACAAATTAATCTTTCTGCTGTGACTACTTTGTACTAGGGCTGAGCGATACTGCCATTTTAGTATCACGATCGATACTAAAGGCACTATTCACGATACTGAATAGTTCACGATACTTACAAATATGTCAATCATAGCTGGTGCTACATAGTGTATTCCTCAGTATTCCTGCAGGAAGTCTTCAAAGTTGCATCAAACTAGCCACTGTCAACCTTGTTTACAGTAACAGTTATTGTAACACATTAAACAAAGTTAATGGAGGGAGATAATTTGCATGTGTGTTTGGGAAGTGTATGTAGCATACCTCATCACAATGCTTGATGTAGTATAGAACAGTAGGTATGAATTGGAAAACATTATGAACGCATGCGTAGAAAAATTAGGCAGCCACTAATTGGTGAAGATGTACTAATTCCACAGTGAATTACCATAAGCGCAAGACTTCGTACAGATTTGTGGCTTACTCCAGGTACTTCTACTTTATTACAATCACTTTCTATCACAGTATCGCTGTGATAATTCTTTTAGAAAGAGAATTATGGAATCTCTTTCTTAGTAAAATTATTCATACGAAGCCACAAAGCTGTTTGTGGTTATTTGTAGGCTTCTTGGTAGTGGCTGCCTTAATTACTGAATTGCAATGAAACCTTACACCAATTATTTGACTAATTTCATTATAGCTGAGCGAATATTTGAATACAGTAAACCAGTATTCGTTTGAGCCTTAATCTGTTGTATGCTTCAAATTACATTGGATTAATTTGATTGACAAAGTTGGTCCCCTCTCTCTTTGGCCTACTCCACCACCCCTGTCCTAGTTCCATGGTACTGTATGATACAAACTTGTGTTCATCAAGATATAGTGTTAAGTACTCTTGTTATTGTGAACATATTACATTTACAGAGACCCAGCGTTACATGGAAGAAATTATCCGTCAGGCTAAGAGAGATGGTCTTACAATAAAAATCCGCCACGCAAAAGTGGTATTTTGTGGCTCATCAAAGGCTGGCAAGACCAGTTTTTCACGTCTTCTCAGAAACATACCACTTGAAGACAGCTATATTAGTACAGGAGTTGGTGACAGTAAACAAGTTTTGATATCAAATAAAATCAATGTGAGAGGAACTGAGTGGAAAGACTTGGACATAAAAGAAGAAATACAGGCCCTAATGGAAAATTTAATATCCTGTGTTGAAAAGAAATCAAAGCACACAGTTGCAAAAGTACTACACAAACCTGCTCCTGGTAGAAGTTATCAAAAACAGCAAAGCTTTGATCAAAACAACACGTCATCTATAAAAGAAATACCCTTAGTTTCTGTAGAGAAAAATATGGCTTCAAATGTTGATATATCTGATACACGCTTTGCTTCTCAAGTTGTGCCAGAAATATGGGATATACTCACATTACTGGACACAGGAGGGCAACCTGAATTTCTTAATATGTTGCCTGCCATTAGTGCTTCTGCAGCTTTTACCTTCATTGTCCTCAACCTGTCAAATGGAATCGGATGTCTTGACCAGACAGTGGTAGCTCAACATAGTGCCGAAGGCTATATAAAACGTGAAATGAATTATACTAACTGTCATCTATTAAAATGTTTACTGTCCTCAGTAAAAGATTCCACTAGCAGAAAATGTTACTCTCCTCAAAAAATAATGGTACAAGGAGACCAACACCCTAACCCTGCTGTTTGCTTTATAGGAACTTGTTGTGATAAAATTGAAGAGCAAATTGAACATGTTCTTGAAACTGTTGATAAAAGAATTTGTGACATAGTACAAGATGTTAACACTGAAAACAAATATCTACACGTCTGGAGTGATCATAAAGGAAGAATTTTATTCCCAGTCAATAACACTACTGCTGGTACTTTTCAAAGTGAAAATTCAATTGCGCATGTCATCCGTCACGAATTTATTAAAAATATACTTCAAAAGAAAGCACAATTTGAAATCCCAATTACATGGTTCATATTGGAATTACAATTGCGTAGTCTCCACAAAGACGATAAGAAAGTTTGTATATCATTAGAAGATGTTAAGAAAACTTGTGATCAGTTAATGCCTGAAGGTCAAGAAATGGAGATAAAAGAAATTGTAGAAGTATTGAAGTTCTATCATCAACTAGGTACATTATTATATTTTGATGAAGTTGATGGTATGAACAAGTTTGTTATAACTGATCCTCAATGGCTGTTTTGTAATCTGACTGAAATTGTCACATGCAAGTTTGATGATAGTAAAATTTTGGACAAAAGCTTACTTGATAAATTACGTAACAAAGGCATTTTGCATAGACAATTACTTGACGCTCTGAGTTTGGATGTTCAGAATATAAAATTAGAATCATTTTTAAATCTTCTCAAGTTCTTGAAAATCATTGTACCTTATGATCAAGGCAGCTTTTTCATGCCAAGCATCCTTCCAACATGTGAATTGAAAGTTACAAATCAGATATTCCCAGTAGACCGATATGGTAAACCAATATTTTACACTGACTCAACCAGTCATTTCACAGTAGAACCTCTGTTAATAAAATTCACTGGCGATACAATCCCTAGAGGGCTGTTTAGTTTCCTTGTAATTCAGATACTTCAAAATAACCAGCCAACCTTTGAACTGTATGGCAAAAATACAGACACTCAATATTACCGTTACTCTAATCTCATATCACTTGTTATGAATGATAACATGACTCACTTGTTGTCACTCATTGATAGGAATTCATATTTAGAAGTACATGTAAGAGTAAAGGATGATAAAATTTCTACAGTTTATTATGATGCTCAAGTTGCTGTAACTGCTGCTTTAAAGGATGTCTGTAAACAATTTGGTTGGCAGTATAAAGATTTTCGTTACGGATTTTTGTGTACGTGTTCTCAGTCACATGATCATCAACACATAACATTACTATCTGAAATTGAACCATTTCCACTCAACATTGTTGAATATGCTAAATGTGGTTACCAACAACCAACTAAGTTGGAGGACACTCATAAAGTTTGGTTTTTGGTAAGTTGTATACCATTGTATGTATATATATATATATTTGTGCTATATGTCATACAGTACAATAGTACTATATATTAGCGATCTCAGGAGGAATCATAAAGAACTGGTCAAAAATATCACCTTAAAACCAGCCTCAAATTTCCCTTCATGATAGCTTAGCAGCATTGGTTAGGCGCAGCCAAGCCCAAAAATGTCATCAGACCAAATCCAAGAAAGTTCTATGAAATTTAACTATTTAACAGAATTTTATACTGACTGACTGACTAAGTATAACTAATTGATGTCTCCAGTCAACAATGGATAAGGCTACATGCTTGATTTCTTCACAGTTCGACATTGCTTCATCCCGAGATGTGCCTTTTCACCAACCACAATCAATATAATATGCCTTTATCCTCCCTTGTGTTCCAGTTCTTTTCACTCACAATGCATGGTGTCAATTCATGATAGCACAATCATGCATGATGTGGCTTCCCTGTGACTGTGTTGACTATTATGCTTATTGCTCGTATTTCTGTAGCAACTGGATTGATTGCAGAGAGATATTTCTCATACTGCTGTTCATTTGTAACACTATAATGGGCAGAGCATAGCTGAAAATAGAGCGCAATGGCCACCTCCCTTTCCATTACATAATTAATTGTCAGGGCATGCATTCTGATGCAAAATATTTTTATGGTATGCCAGGTACCATTCTTTCTTTTAATGTGGTGTGCACAAGTTTGATGTTATAAAAGGTAAACAAACATGTAGAAGGAATAATGATTAGGGATTAAAGAAAAAGTAGTATACTGAATGAAGTTAAGGAATTTAATGTCCACGAGTACGTATATCTGCAGGTATAAGCAACCTTCCTTTTTTCATCATTTTTAAATCTATTCCCTTGTTTCACTACTTTTTTCTTTGATCCTTAATCCTACTTGTTATCTTGTTTTTCAATATTCATATTTCTATATAAACACTGTGTTTAGATTTACCATAATTATTCCAGTTGCATGTTACTTCTTTGTGCTTATAGGATGTTGTGGCTGGACAAAACATTGGTGCAGTGAAAGGTTATTTATTCTAATGATATATAGTTGCACTTATTATAACATCTTTTTTATTCTTTGTAGACCAATCCAGTCAACCAACTATACTGTCATCACAACATAGTGAAATATTATCACAAAGTAAGGAATGATTATAGTGAATATACAGTATTATAACTATGCATACGTTGTTAGAACCGGATGTTTGGCAGTTGACAAAGATTGTCATTCCCCGAATAAAAGCAGAATGGAAAGACGTTGCCTTATCCATGGGTTATGGGATGCACTCCATTAAGGCTATAAAAATGGAATCTGAAGATCTCAAAGAAAGTTGTCAAAACTTATTTACTAGTTGGCTTGAGACAGATCATGGACCTACACCCAAGTCATGGCGTACATTGCTATCCAAAATCAAAGAAGTTGATAATCTTAAAACTGTAGCAGAAGAAATTGAGATGGAATTGTTTACAAGTAAGTTTATATATGAATGGTGTTGTATTACGTGTTCATAAATAAACACATAATATTTAATCTTAGTTTGCTTGTTTTCCTGTAGTTTATAGCCTACACATCAGAGACTAAAGTATCACACAGCTCACATGAGACTAAAAACTGGTATAGTGTGATGTATTCTCCATCTTAATTGATTTTTACAGTATTAATATTATATTTACATGTAACTGCATAAAGCTTTTTAAATTTGATTTAATTAATACTACAGTGCAATTTGCAACAAATTAAGATAACGCTATAATAATAGCATGCAGTTGCTATACTATCAGGCTGACAATTTTCAACTTAAAAAGTCTCTTCTGAAACCGGGTTTCTATCAGCATGTGAAAGTACATTGTTTTATTTCTACATGAGTATATACAAAACTTTATTATATAAACCCACTGTTCCATGTATACAAGTGTTTAGCTAGAGCTGGTTTAACTTGCTGCTCTTATAGACTACACTAATACTAAGCAATATTATCTTCTATTCTGACAGATTTGGTTCGTGAAGAAGACCTCATTACCCTTCACACACAATTTCCATATGTGACCGGATTTGCGAAAAGGTACCTTTTCCACACATTTTACATACCAGCAAACAAAATAATGTAACACTTGAGTCCTTAGTCTGATTCACTTGCTCTTAGTTTCAAAATACAGCCAGTTACTGTAACTACACTTGTGGAAAAGTTCAGGCAATTATATGCCATGGCAAAAAAGTTATGAAGCTTCAAAGTTCAAAAAATGAGTCAAATTTTGTGTGTGAAAAAGTTATCTTTTCGCAAATCCGGTCACATATATAGTATGCTATTTGGGATTATATGAAGAAGGTGACGTCAAGCATATATATAGTGCATGGTGTTAGGCCTAGTTTCCAGAGGAGGTCGGAAGCATGCACATGAACCCAATGGTTTTGTGTTGAAAGCGTATTGAACCTTACTGGGTACTGAAATATCTTTTGATTGATAAAGTATGATGAGTAAATAGCAATGGCACATTAAACCCTGGTAAACCTGAAAAGGGTAGTTAGGCAACGTAGAAATCTCATGCCAGGCCATGGATGCAGTAACATCTTTGCTTACAAGTGAGGAAGATGAATAGAGGAATCCCACTCGAGAAAATAGTATGAATAAACACCCAAGAAGTCATCATACACTGTGTACTCCACGAATGCTGTAGTGGCATGCGCCCTGTTACAAGATTAGACAAGACTAGCAAAGCTCTTAAAAAATAAAACCAGCAATATCCCTCCCTGAAGAAGGTTAGAGAGAAGTATCACAGCTACCATTCAATGCTGTTGCCCTTCTTCAATACTATTTCCACTGTACAATCTCAAAAAATGTATTTAACACAAAAATCTTTATGTAGCGCCTGACCTTCTCTGCCTAGTTTCCTATGTACAGTTACAGCTAGTTGGTTGTTAAATAGCATACAAAGCATGTGTGCTGCTGTACATGCATGAAGTATCCTAATGAAGTTTGCCACGTTTTCTCACATTATTTTGGCCTTTTGAACAAGTGCATGAGAATTGTAGGGTATGGGTGGGTGAGACCATTGATATGCTCAATGAGATCCCAGATCTGAGCCATTTAAATGTATAATTATTTCAGAAGGCTCAGACACACATCAATTGTATTCTTATCTTGAAATGTTCCAAGATAATAGTTTAAAATGCTGCTAGCCTAGGAGCATAATGTAAGCATAATGGGAACACTGAAAGAGCATAATACGTGGAAATTTTGGGAAATTCCTGAAGGAATTTTGAGCATATTTGACTCGGGCCTAATTGCACAATTGTTTTACACTGCACCACATAATTATTGCTTTATATCTCCTACATGCATTATATTAAGCAATCGTGATGAGATTTTCTGGACTATAAGCTAGTCATCAGTGACTATTTGAGAGCATCCCTGTGATCATAGAATAATCCACTCGGGATTTATATTTAAATGTAAACAATAATTTTACTAAAGTGTGGTTGGATTTATTGAAAATCTTTGGTGTTTCATTGGGTAGCCACAGTATTCAGCTACAAGCAGAAAAACTTAGGAGCAGAAAAGATATTAATGATTTTATGACAAGAATTAAGTTATTCATTGGTGCGTGAAAGAATAGGAACAAATATATCGTCACCTTGTATAACAAGATTCTTATTTCTACATTTTGCAAAGAAATTACTGAACTGAGCAATTTAGATGCAAATAATGTATGGGAAAATAGATGCTGGGAGATTAAGGGCTAATCATTACCTGATATCCCAGGAATATCTTTTAAGCACCAAGCAATTGCAATAACTATGTACTAACTATATAAGTTATGAAGCTTAAGAATAGTTGGTTGTTCCCTTTTCCTTAATGGTGCTGCTATTATGGCAGCATATCAAGCATACTGATACTATAGTTACATTAAGTTTGTAATATGAGTCTAGTCACATAGACAAGAACAGTTTTGATCAGCCACGTGAAGCTCATGCATTAATACCTACAGTACTTTACAGTAGCTACTATTTACTGTAACTGACACTTCACAAACACAAGCAGAATAAAAGGTCAAGGTACTCTAATAGAACAGCAAGGCAGCAATTGCAGTAGTAAATCTGCAGCTGAAAGTATAAAATGAACACTTCAATGGGGCTGATTAGAGCAGTCACCTATAATTATATGTGCGACCGAATTTGATAAAACAATTAAGGCTTCCACACACATTCATTTTTATGGCTGAAGTATAATACTTGGTGTAAGAGCAGGGGCGGATCCAGAGTTTGGAAAGAGGGGGGGCACCTTTCTCAAAAACAGTTGAAGACCAAAAAAACTTACTGAAAACCAGTTGAAGACCAAAAAAAAAAAAAAAAAAGGTCGCAACAATAATAGCTAGTTATCCTTACCAACTATATCACGTCTGTTACGTAAAATAAAATCCTATTTATAGCTTCATAGGTAAGCTACACTGCCTCATGAACATTGTGACTACTTTATTAGAGTAATTGACTGCTCTATTAGAGTATCTCGATCTTGTATGCAATTTCGTGAAGGGGGGGGGGGCATTTGCCCCAAATGCCCCATCCTGGATCCGCCACTGAAGAGTATGCCAGTAGTTTCAAATTTTGACATAGTCTATATTATTTCAATTATTTGTGACCATGCCAGATCTGCGAAAAGGGATCTTATAGCCTTTCCAAATTTTTCAAGTTTGACAAGTCATTATAAGTCACATGTAACTCATCATGTGTTTAATGTATTGTCTTAAATTACATCCAGGAATAGTCACTGCTTGAAGGTTCTTAGTTTACTAATTTGTTAAGATGCCTTACTGTAGTTATACTGATAGTAAAGTGTCAGTAAACTTAAATATATGGAACATAATTATTTTACTAAGTTTTAAACTCTCAGTAAAACATCAGTGAATGCGGGTTTACTGAAAAACTACTAAAATAACAAACAATTAACTGTTCCATATACTGGGGATATACTACTGTAGTAAACTAAGATACTTCAAGCAGTGAGTGCTATGTTAGGAGTGTAAAGTGACCAAATTTCAGGCTAGTACCATACTCACAAGTCAAGTTATGGATTGCCAAGTACAAAAAAAAGTCTACAAGACCCCTTTTTACAGATCTGGCCATATTACAATGCTATGGAAGTTAAATTCAGAAACTTTGATGCGTCACGTCTGTGTGTGGAAGCCTTGTTTCTTCAAATTCGGTCACACCTACATATAAATATATATCACTTTCATCTTTGGTGATTGTTTGATCAGTCTGTGGTTAGAAATATACAATGTGAAAAAGGTGGAATATAATGGTATTTTCAGTGGCTTATTATACAAATATATTTGCCTTAATATAAATCCTGTATTACACTCATCTTATCATACAGTACGATAGTACTGTATAGTAGGGACCACAAAGGAGTAGGCATGGCCCACGAAATAATATCACTCAAAAGACAGCCTCAATATCCCCTGACGACGATGAGGTAGTATTGGTTTGGTAAAACTAAGCCCAACAAGCTTTCAGATTGGCCCAAAAAGCTTTCAACAAGTTGCTACGGAATTTAAAATAATTTATTTAAAATAATACTATTTTCTACTGACTGAGTAACTGACTAACTGATGCTTTCAAACAAGCATAACTTGATAACGGCCAAGGCTATGGGCTTGAATTTTTCACTATTCAGTTGACGTTGCTTTGGCCCGAGAGATGCCTTTTGGCATACCGCAGTACGTACAATCCATTCTTCATGTACTTACCAGTGTCCTCCTTTGTGTCCCATTCATTTTTGCTGACAGCAAAAAGTGTCGATTTGGTGATAGCACATGATAGCTTCCCTTCGTAACGGAAATCGTCTGTATTTAGCTTATTCCAAATTAAATAAGAAATCATAATTTTGGGGTAAAGTGCTGGAAGGAATTTTACAGTTGTATAGAACTGTATAGAGAATTTTTGCAGAATTTTGTAGGAAATATTCCCACTCTGTTGAATTTTGTAAGAAAGATTCCTACACATGGCACAAAGTGTAAGACATCTTCTTGCAGTGTAGGAATAATTGCCACAAGTGTAGGAATTGTTCTTACAAATGTAGGAATAATTCCTACACTTGTAGGAATTATTCCTACACAATATGTCATGTGTAGGAATCTTTCTTACAAAATACAACAGTGTGGGAATATTTCCTACAAAATTACTTAATGTTGCCCTACACGTGTAGGAACCATGCTTCTTACACAAGGATAAAATTTGGTACATCACAGAAAATTTGCTGTGTTTTGAGGAAAAACTTGGCACATCTTAAAGTTTTGGCTTCTTATTTAGTTTGGAACATGTTATTTGTAATGGTGGCTACTTTGATAGCAGATCAGAGGTGCTTTTCAAACAGTTCTTGAGTTGTACTGCTGTGTAACAGGTTGGACATAGTTGACAACGAATTGTAATGGATACTTCACTTTTCAGACGATATTAATAATGACATAATGGGGGGGGCATGGCACCATTTCTTTCTTTCAGTATGTGTGGATTGCAGAGGTGCTTTTCGAACAGTTCTTGATTCAAAATGCTGCATAACAGGTTGAACATAGCTGACAACAAACTGTAATGGATACTTCACTTTTCAGACGATAATTGTGGCATGCGGTGCAACATTTCAGATGTGGTTTGCATGGGTTCACCAGTCATAATAATTGTTTACAAAAAAGCTAACAAACAAGTACACAGAAAAATTTGGAATTTTCAAGTAGAGTAGGGACCTTAACACATCAATAAAAAGTACTGAAACAAGCTGGAGTAGTGCGCGATATTAAATCACAGTAAAACAATAAGAAGTGTTATATCCCTACTGTGCTCAAGATATCATTACGGAAATGCACAGTAGGGATATAATAGATTTGATTGATTTATTGATTGATTGATTGATTTATATAAATTTTAACCTCCGAGCAATTAGCTACGGCCGTTCTTCCTTGCCCGGAGGTACATACAATACATAGATAGTACACACAAAACTAAACAAAGCAAGGTATAACCGATACAAAGACAACCAAAGTAAACAACTTACAACACACACACACAAAAACATGCATATATAGTTACAATCATATTAATATTGTCAAAGGAGTGAGTCACAGTGCCACTTAAGGACATCCATGTACTCATAAAGTGGAGAATTAATACAGTCAGTTACAGATGATGGTAATGCATTCCACCATTGAATGGTTTTATAACAAAAAAAAACATTGAGTAAAGCATAAGTGGAACATAGGCATGTTCGCAAAGTATACTGGTGTCCTTGTACTATAAGAAGTAGTTCCACCGAAAACAATTGGCGGTTTAAGTGGAATACATTTAACTTGGTGGTACTGGTGGTACATTAAACGCAGTGATTTAAACTGAATAAAATAAGGCAGTGGCAACCATTGTAATCTATGATAAAATTCAGACACACGATGATGTTTCCTTAGATCATAACACAACCTTACTGCACGGTTCTGCATCCTCTGGAGTCTTTGCAGTAGAGTGCTTCCCAGTGATGATCCTCAAACTGTTACACAGTAAGATATATAACACTTCTTGGGTGTGAAAAAGTCGGCAAAAATCATATGCCCATGTGCCCTATTTTTGCAGGCCCAGTCACATTTAGGTCACTGTAAAGCGCTAATAACAATAACATTAACTGTATGCATACACTATTGAGCAGGTGGGCAATACTATTACGATAGCCCAGCTCCCCACATCAAATAAAACTCACATTTTTACTACATGTAAAATTGGCTGGCTGGCCCAATAGACTCACACATAATTGCAATAAGACACCTAACATAAAACTGAAGATCCTCTAATAGAGCAATCACTTACATTAATGAAAATTCATGTTCAAAATTAAAACTTTTTTCAGCTTTAGTTCTAGCATTCATGATTTCAGAATACACTGTACTGTACATGTAATATTCTTTGCATCAGTCCTGGAAATATTTGAGAATATATAATTGTTGAAGGAAAAAGAATTTTCATAAAGAACAAGCAACTTTAAAAGAATTGTGTATACATGCACAGGTGCAGGCATATAACACTTTTGAGCAGTTGACTTGGAGAATACTTTCATTAGAGAGAGAGCTGAAAAAGAATACAGAATGTAGAGAATTATGTATGTACTATGTTATACTCAATTTGGATCAAGACACACGATAGTGTGTCGTGCGGCCCAAGAAGCCGGCGCGCCACACCGTGAGTATATTGACAGGAATAACGAAAACGTCATTTTCACACCTTTGTATCTCGGTGATAGGGATGCGGCGATTATGCCGGCATAATTTCGCGCATAATAGGTATGTGTGAGAATCAGGAATTATGCTAGCATTTTGAGGTGATTATAAAGCTTTAACAGTAGGAAATTCTGCAGATTGCACAATTCCGTTTAAAAAGATCGAGATACTCTAATAAAGCAGTCAGAAACTCTAATAGAACAGTCACTGAAGATTATTTACTCTAATAAATGAGATACTCTAATACAGCAACTATAGAATCCAAGACTATTTGAAGCTTAAACATCAATGAAAATGGTCTGATACAGCAATAAACTGGCATTATTAGCCAATTATAGTGGCATAATTTTGGAATAATGGGAAATTCTCAAAAGCATAATAGGAGATTTTTTGAGCACTGCTCAAAAGCATAATGCTCAATTTTTGGAGCATAATAGCCTCATGCCTACTCGGTGATCACTTATCTTATTGGAACCAAATTTGCTACACAGTTGCCCGCTAGCCAAGGGAGTCTACATTGCAAATTTGAAGGAAATCGCTCCAGCCATTTCCGAGATACGAGCTGCCAAAGTTTCGTTTTTTTTCTTCGTTTTTTTTTTTCTTCTTCGTCTTTTCGCACACTTGCAAAAATTGCTATAACAAGCAAACGCGTACTCTGATTGCCTTGAAATTTGGCACACAGAAAGGGAGTCCAAAGGCGAATCCTAGCATCAAATTTGGTACAAATCCGATGAATGGTTCAGGAGTTATGACCGATTATTCGCGTAAAACAAGATCGATTTGTTGTCACGCCTACAGGGTAAACCGCTTCATGGAATGAGTTGAAAATTGCTATGTAGATGGAGTAACCATCGTAGGAGTGCCTTTTGGTGGTTTGAAAGGAATCGAGATAAAGACCACGGAGATATGACTCAAAACCCAACCTGTGTCACAATTACGCGATCGATTTTTATGAATAAAAAAGTATTAGTTTTCACGCCTACTAGGCAAACCGCTTAGAGCAATGAGCTGAAAATCGGTGTATAGCTGGAATAATCTTCATAGAAAGTCCTTGCAGTAGTACAGAAGAATCGGATTACAAACCACTGAGTTATGATTCGAAAGCCAACTCCGTGTAGCAAATGCGAGATCGAGATACTCTAATAGAACAGTCACCCTAATAGAGCATTCGGCTAGTTTATTTACTCCATTATAGAATTTTATTACATCACAAGTTATTCTGTAGGGAGTTCAGCTGCAAACAGTTAATCTTATAGACATTTCAGCAAGAAGACAGTCACCATGTGGAGAGTTAAGCAAATATATCACTATAGAGATTCAGAACATTACAAGTCACACTGAAGAAAGTTCAGCTATAAACAAGTCATGCACTGTGTAGAGAATTCAGCTACAATTAAGTCACTCTCTAGAGAATTCAGTTACACAGAATTCAGCTACACACAAGTCACTGTGGAGAGAGTTCAGCTACAAACAAATTACACTTTAGAGTGATCAGCTACAACAAAACACTTTGCAGGGTGTTCAGCTGCAACAAATCAACCTATAGAGTGGTCAGCAATGAACAAATCAACACAAATCTACCTGTAGAGAGATAAGCTAGAAACAAATCACCCTGTAGAGAGTTCAGCTACAAAAAATCACCCTGTAGAGACATCAGCTAGAAACTAGACACAATGTAAGGAGTTCAGCTACAAGCAATCACCCTGTAGAGAGTTCAGCTAAAACAAATCAACCTGCAGAGAGATCAGCTACGAACAAATCACCTTATAGAGAGTTCAGCTACAAACAGATTACCTGTAGAGAGATCGGCTACAAACAAATCAACCTGCAGAGACATCAGCTACACACAAATCAACTTGTAGAGAGATCAGCTACAAACAAATCACCCTGTAGAGAGATCAGCTAGAAACTACACACAATGTAAGGAGTTCAGCTACAAACAAATCACCCTGTAGAGAGTTCAGCTAAAACAAATCAACCTGCAGAGAGATCAGCTACAAACAAATCACCTTATAGACAGTTCAGCTACAAACAAATTACCTTGTAGAGAGATCAGTTACAAACAAATTACCCTGTAGAGAGATCGGCTACAAACAAATCAACCTGCAGAGAGATCAGCTACACACAATTCAACTTGTAGAGAGATCAGCTACAAACAAATCACCCTGTAGAGAGATCAGCTAGAAACTACACACAATGTAAGGAGTTCAGCTACAAGCAAATCACCCTGTAGAAAGTTCAGCTACAAAAAATCACCTTGTAGAGAAATCAACTACAAACAAAACACTTTGCAGAGTGTTCAGCTACAAACAAATCAACCTTTAGAGCGATCAGCAACAAACAAATCAACCTGTAGAGAGATCAGCTAGAAACAAATCACCCTGAAGAGAGGTCAGCTACAAAAAAATCACCCTGTAGAGAGATCAGCTACAAACAAATTGCCCTGTAGAGAGATCGGCTACAAACAAATCAACCTGCAGAGAGATCAGCTACACTCAAATCAACTTGTAGAGAGATTAGCTACAAACAAATCACCCTGTAGAGAGATCAGCTAGAAACTAGACACAATGTAAGGAGTTCAGCTACAAGCAAATCACCCTTTAGTGAGTTCAGCTACAAAATAATCAACCTGCAGTGAGATCACCTACAAAAAAAGCACCTTGTACAGAGTTCAGCTACAAACAAATTACCTTGTAGAGAGATCGGCTACAAACAAATCAACCTGTAGAAAGATCAGCCACACACAAATCACCCTGTAGAGAGATCAGCTAGAAACTAGACACAATGTAAGGGGTTCAGCTACAAGTAAATCACCCTGTAGAGAGTTCAGCTAAAAACTAGACACAATGTAAGGGGTTCAGCTACAAGTAAATCACCCTGTAGAGAGTTCAGCTAAAACAAATCAACCTGTAGAGAGATCAGCTAGAAACAAATCACCCTGAAGAGAGGTCAGCTACAAAAAAATCACCCTGTAGAGAGATCAGCTACAAACAAATTGCCCTGTAGAGAGATCGGCTACAAACAAATCAACCTGCAGAGAGATCAGCTACACACAAATCAACTTGTAGAGAGTTCAGCTACAAACAAATTACCCTGTAGAGAGATCGGCTACAAACAAATCAGCCTTTAGAGAGTTCAGCTAAAACAAATCAACCTGCAGAGAGATCAACTACAAACAAATCACCTTATAGAGAGTTCAGCTACAAGCAAATTACCCTATAGAGAGATCGGCTACAAACAAATCAACCTGCAGAGAGATCAGCTACACACAAATCAACTTGTAGAGAGATCAGCTACAAACAAATCACCCTGTAGAGAGATCAGCTAGAAACTACACACAATGTAAGGAGTTCAGCTACAAGCAAATCACCCTGTAGAGAGGTCAGCTACAAAAAATCACCCTGTAGAGATATCAGCTAGAAACAAATCACCCTGAAGAGAGGTCAGCTACAAAAAATCACCTTGTAGAGAGATCAACTACAAACAAAACATTTTGCAGAGAGTTCAGCTACAAACAAATCAACCTTTAGAGCGATCAGCAACAAACAAATTAACCTGTAGAGAGATCACCTAGAAACAAATCAACCTGCAGAGTGATCAGCTACAAACAAATCAGCTTGTAGAGAGATCAGTTACACACAAATCAACCTGTACAGAGATAAGCTAAAAACAAATCAGAGTTCAGCTAAAACAAATCAATCTGCAGAGAGATTAGCTACATACAAATCACCTTATAGATAGTTCAGCTACAAACAAATTACCTTGTAGAGAGATCGGCTACAAACAAATCACCCTGCAGAGAGATCAGCTACACACAAATCAACTTGTATAGAGATCAGCTACAACAAATCACCCTGTAGAGAGATCAGCTACAAACTAGACACAAAGTAAGGAGTTCCACTACAAGCAAGTTACCCTGTAGAGAGTTCATCTACAAGCAAATCAACCTGCAGAGCAATCAGCTAGAAACAAATCACCCTGAAGAGAGGTCAGCTACAAAAAATCACCCTGTAGAGAGATCAGCTAGAAACAAATCACCCTGAAGAGAGGTCAGCTACAAACAAAACACTTTGCAGAGAATTCAGCTACAAACAAATCAGCTTGTAGAGAGTTCAGCTACAAGCAAAACACCCTGCAGAGAGTTCAGCAACAAAGAAACCACCATGTAGAGAGTTCAGCTGCAAACAAATCACCTTATAGAGAGTTCAGCTACAAACAAATCACCCTGTAGAGAGATCAGCTAGAGACAAATCACCCTGAAGAGAGGTCAGCTACAAAAAAACTCACCCTGTAGAGAGATCAGCTAGAAACAAACCACCCTGAAGAGAGGTCAGCTACAAACAAAACACTTTGCAGAGAATTCAGCTACAAACAAATCAGCTTGTAGAGAGTTCAGCTACAAGCAAAACACCCTGCAGAGAGTTCAGCAACAAAGAAACCACCATGTAGAGAGTTCAGCTGCAAACAAATCACCTTATAGAGAGTTCAGCTACAAACAAATCACCCTGTAAAGAGATCAGCTAGAAACTAGACACAATGTAGGGAGTTCAGCTACAAGCAAATCACTCTTTAGTGAGTTCAGCTACAAACAAATCAACCTGCAGTGAGATCACCTACAAAAAAGCACCTTGTACAGAGTTCAGCTACAAACAAATTACCCTGCAGAGAGATCAGCTACAAATAAATCACTTTAGAGACAGTTCAGCTACAAACAAATTACCTTGTAGAGAGATCGGCTGCAAATTAATCAACCAGCAGAGAGATCAGCTACACACAAATCAACTTGTAGAGAGATCAGCTACAAACAAATCACCCTGTAGAGAGATCAGCTAGAAACTAGATACAATGCAAGGAGTTCAGCTACAAGCAAAATCACCCTTTAGTGAGTTCAGCTATAAACAAATCAACCTGCAGTGAGATCACCCACAAAAACGCACTTGTACAGAGTTCAGTTACAAACAAATTACCCTGTAGAGAGATCAGGTAGAAGAATTCACCTTGTGGAGAGTTCAGCAACAAAGAAACAACCATGTAGAGAGTTCAGCTGCAAACAAATCACCCAGTAGAAAGATCAGCTAGAAGAAGTTACCTTGTAGAGAGTTCAGTTACAAAGAAACTATCATATAGAGAGTTCAGCTACAAAGAAATTACTCCGTAGAGAGTTCAGCTAGAAGAAGTCACCTTGTAAAGAGTTCAGCTACAAAGAAACCATCATGTACAGAGTTCAGCTAAAAAGAAACCACCTGTACAGAATTCAACTACAAACAAATCACCCTGTATAGAGATCAGCTAGAAGAAGTTACCTTGTAGATAGTTCAGCTACAACAATTCACCCTGTAGAAAGATCAGCTAGAAGAAGTCACCTTGTAGAGAGTTCAGCAACAAAGAAACCACCATGTAGAGAGTTCAGCTGCAAACAAATCACCCAGTAGAAAGATCAGCTAGAAGAAGTTACCTTGTAGAGAGTTCAGTTACAAAGAAACTATCATATAGAGAGTTCAGCTACAAAGAAATTACTCCGTAGAGAGTTCAGCTAGAAGAAGTCACCTTGTAAAGAGTTCAGCTACAAAGAAACCATCATGTACAGAGTTCAGCTAAAAAGGAACCACCTGTACAGAATTCAACTACAAACAAATCACCCTGTATAGAGATCAGCTAGAAGAAGTTACCTTGTAGATAGTTCAGCTACAACAATTCACCCAGTAGAAAGATCAGCTAGAAGAAGTCACTCTGTAGAGAGTTCAGCTACAAAGAAACCGCCATGTAGAGATCATACAAACCACCTTGTAGAGAATTCAACTACAACAAATCACCCTGTAGAGAAGAAGTTACCTTGTAGAGAGTTCAGCTACAAAGAAACCATCATGTAGGGAGTTCAGCTACAAAGAAACCACCATGTAGAGAGTTTAGCTGCAAACAAATCACCTGTAGAGAGTTCAGCTAGAAACAAATCACCCCGTAGAGAGATCAGCTGGACGAAGTCACCTTATAGAGAGTTCATCTACAAAGAAACCATCATGTAGACAGTTCAGCTGCAAACAAATCACCCTGCAGAGAGTTCAGCTACAAAAAAATCACCCTGTAGAGAGTTCAGTTAGACGAAGTCACCTTATAGAGAGTTCAGCTACAAAGAAACCATCATGTAGAGAGTTCGGCTACAAAGACACCACCATGTAGAGAGTTTAGCTGCAAACAATCACCTGTAGAGAGTTCAGCTAGAAACAAAATACCCTGTAGAGAGACCAGCTAGAAGAGGTTACCTTGTAGAGAGTTCAGCTACAAAGAAACCATCCTGTATATAGTTCAGCTACATTTCAAGTCACCCAGTAGAGAGATCAGCTGCAAAAAAATATCCTGTGGGGAATAATGGGCATGTAATAAATATATGTATATAATTTGTATAATTACTAATAAAATCAAAATAATTGAAGTACTAAAATTCTTCTTTAAGTTCTTTTCTTCTTCCTGTAGTACAGAAAAAAACACATGGGTTAAAAAAGCCCCAAAGCCAGCCATAGGCCGGCTTTGCAGTATACAAATACAAAAAGAAGTGATATCTAATCAAAAACAGTCAAGCTGTAAAAAAAGGTGCGGCCCCCAAAAGGCCATGGTGAAAAAATATGTGAAATCCAAGGTGGCGGCCAAGAAATGGCTGTGATGGTAGGTTAATGGTAAAAATTTTAATAACGACAATTCAGGTGAATTTTGTGCCGCTTGGTCAATTGGCACAAAATTCACCTGAATTGTCGTTATTAAAATTGGCACAAAATTCACCTGAATTGTCGTTATTAAAATTTTTACCATTAACCTACCATCACAGCCATTTCTTGGCCGCCACCTTGGATTTCACATCTTTTTTCACCATGGCCTTTTTGGGGGCCGCACCTTTTTTTACAGCTTGACTGTTTTTGATTAGATAAATATAATCATAACCAAATTTCCCTTCTATATAAGTTTCCACTTTATACAGAGAAATGATCGACCAAGCAAAAACCTGACAATTTTGCATAATCACATGTTTAAATTGGTAGTTATGGAGTTCACACTAAACACAAAATAATGCACACAAAGAATTGTTTTCTTGGCTGGCCTCCTAGCCAATACCTATGGTTACAATTCAGTGAAGCATTTTTTTACAAGTCTCACGCCTACTTTACTCTTCATTGTGACATTGTTCATGTAGTCTACTGCAAGAGTTTTTGCTCATGCAACACTGTACAGCACACAGCAAATTAAATTAAAGTGCTTCAGTTAACTGTTTCAGAGAAGGACTACCCCTTTTTAAGTACAACAATAAACAGCTTATAAGAAAACTATGGCCTTTAAATTGCATTTATAAGTTGCAACTGAATATAATATTATTTTTATTATTAATCTCATGCAGTGTTAATCAAAGAATCTACTATGCATATCAATACTCTTGAAAATTAACCATGTAGTGTTCAATACAGGTTTTTACATGAGTCAGTTTTAATTGCATTGCCTACTAGGAATGCTTAATTTCTTGTGCATCACTATGCTTTAATACCTTTGCTGGTTTTGTTTCTTTTTTTGACTTCAAACTCTCAAAAAGAGTTTCCCTTTAATTGTAGCTGCATTGAAATAGAGCAAAC
Source organism: Dysidea avara (assembly GCF_963678975.1). Lineage (NCBI taxonomy): Eukaryota > Metazoa > Porifera > Demospongiae > Dictyoceratida > Dysideidae > Dysidea > Dysidea avara. The sequence continues at coordinate 28,475,378 of NC_089278.1, read as the reverse complement.
TATTAAACATACTACAACAATGTAATCAGATCGTGCGACATTCATTTTGGCTCTATACAGCCTTATCAGTGAGGTTTCCATTTGGCTCTTCCTGTGATCTTCCTTGAGACTTGGCAAAATTTAACTTCACCAGCAACAGGTTTAACTTCTGATGTCTGTTGGAATTGCCAAGAAAGTTCTAATTCACAATAGGAGGGATAAATTTGCTCCTTGTCAATACTGACTGCACAACACCTGCTGGCACACAGTGAGAAGCTCGTGCAGAAAACGCAGGTTGGCACAGTTCTGCTGGCAGTACAATACACGTGTTTAACGGGATAAAATAGTAAAAATATTGCAATTACAGTTTTTTATTTTGTTGACAGCTACAAGTTTAAAGTAATTAAGTACATATAGTATTGTGTGTTATTTTATAACATCATTACAATGAAAGTTTGTCAACAAAGAAGATCACACCTGAAGTGCAAATTTAATCCCTATTTTAGCCATGGCTGCCATGCATGCTGGTTTACTGCTGTAATAGCATTTCAAATGATTTATTAATTAATTTATTTATTTTTATTTTATTTATTAATGCTTTACAGCACAAGTGCTGAAGGTCTGTAGGACACCTGGTCCTACAGCCTGCTCAAAGACTTTATACATAAGGTGCGTTTGTAAAGTTGCAGAAATGAGAAAAAATCCATAGGTAGCCTCGAACCTGCAGCCATCCGATTTATGCTTGAACGCTTACAGGAGTCTACCAGGTGGTCATGATATTTTCTCCTTGTTGTTTTCATGTAATTATATCCACATGAATTCCAGAGAGTAACTCATTATTTCTAAGTACCCCAAGTACAACCAGATGATCCCTTTGCTTAAGCATTTTTATTGCAATGATTTCTACAGAGCTAGCTTGTAAAAATTTTCCTTACATACTAGTAAATATCTAAAGCTATAAAGAAGCCAGTGTGATTCTCTATAGACCTTGCATAAACTACTATATTATAAGTGTAGGTGAGAGGGCCTAGCTTAAAGGCCTTTGTGGATTTTAAAAGCTGAAGTGAAGCCAAGGTTTTAATACAGAGATCTGAGGGTGTTGCCTCCAACAAATTTCAACAATGGAGATTAACTTTTATATGGATATATAGGTGCAATCATTGTGGAAGTAGAATCTGTCATTATAAAATTTTCATACATGTTAAATCTAGTGTGGAAGAATGAACATGTTTTTGTTGACAAGCTGAAGAAATTAAAGCTCACACCTCATTGCTGCTACCTCAAGACAGACATAGATCACAGCTGGAAACCATGTGATAGTGCAGATAATATTGACAAGGAAAGTATAGTTGTTGTATGTGCCTATGCAGCAATATGAAGAACAAGTTGAAGAACAGGTTTAAGAACAGGTTGAAGATGCAGTTTGTGATAGCAACGAGTTGTCATAAGTTATGGTTTATGGTGCCACAGCAGTATGAAGACCATGCAGGCGCAATTTCAAATATGGACAACATCTACATTACAGACAATGCAATATAGCCATTCTATATACAAGGAAATCTATCATTACAAGTAGGTTTTTGGTAAAGCCTGTCTATAGTTTAGTAGAAGCCAAACCAGGCTTAACAGATGAGCTACAAACAGAATTTCCATGATGAACATGTAATTCTGGACTTGTCAGTTCATTGTAATAAATCTAGCCACGATGTTTGACTCTACCTCCAATCCTTATGTGAATGGAGTGATTGAAGTCATGTGGCTTAATCGGGTGACTAATCACCTGTTGGTGACTAATCACCTGCTGCAGGCTAATAGCCCACAATGTTCTTTGAGAGAGCTTAGCAAATCAATGATCAAAAGTGAGATTAATGCACCATCATCAAGTTCTTTGTTCTTAGCAGCACTCTAACTATTTATAATATACCTGAAAGAAGATCTCATCATAAAGACCCCATTATTAATTTTTTCCAATATCAAATCATATTCTACATATCTAACTATGGACATGTGTTGCTTGTTACTAAGTTTGTATTGCTACTTGCATACAGCATTTAATTCATTAAGGATCTGCAAGAGTCCCACATGTTTGTGCAAGCCTAATTTCACATACATATAACACAATAGGTGAATACTTATGAAAAAAAATTCTTGAGTATGCATTTGTTTTACAATGAAGGAAGGTGCTAACAGCAACAAAAATGGTAGCATCCAATGTAAGAGGAACTATAAAATGTTTGTTTTGTGTCAGTGCCCCCAAGGAAATGGAATGATATGAGCATAGGTCTGCCTCCTGTTGGATGGATGATTGATTCTCGTTTTATCTTGAGTTTTTTCCTTGCCCTGGTTGTAGCCGAAACACATAACATGTACCCCGTAATGGATTTGAGGGATATGATCGATGGTGAAAATTGTATCTCTGTAGAAGACTGCATTCATAAATTAGTTGAGTACCTTTAGTTTATTTTCCTTATTATCAATGTACAAATAAATGTAGCTTTGAAAGCTGTCAGCTTATAGGGATGAAGCTTTGGTTGACCATTCCTGTGGCAATCTAGATAAAGGAAATGTAAAAAAAATGGAATTCATAAATGCACAAACATTTAGGGTTTTAGCAGGTCTGATCACAATTAGTTCATAATTTATTCATTACCATGCACATATGTACATAGGAAGTGAGTGACTAGAACAAACTGCTTTAACAAAGTTCAGAACTATTTTCTTTACCGTTTATATGGTGTTTCATATGAACATGCATTCAACAGAGTCTTAATTCTCTAGCATTTGCAGGAGAGGGACATGCCCCCTTCAATACAAAGTGTTAGTGCCATTAGTGTATAATCAAGAGTTCATACAAATATTATGAACTCTTGGTATAATATAATTAGCAATTGTCAAAATAATCAGCTTTGGTTATCAGTGCAACACTAGGGCTGCACACATATAATTTCTGGTAGTCTACAAGGCCAACACCATCACTTTTAGGTTTTTACAACACCAGTACAGCTGATGAGGAAAACTGTTCGCTGTAACTATCACACCAGGCATGTAGCATTAATGTACCTCCCTATCAGGGTCTAAAGAGACTTCACATGCACACACACGCACTTTAAAAAAAAACAATTTCAGTAAGCCAGGTGCGCGCTGTGGGCACATGCCTGGTTTAAAAAGACCACATGTTGCTACCAAACTCCTTCAATAGATTTATATAAAGCCATCATGTATTCAGATGACTGTGACTCACTAGATTATTTATTTAAACAAAAACATCATTAAATAATATGTAGATAAATTGAGTGTGAGGTAGAATAGAGATGGCCGATCTCTATACAACTTTACGATTGATTTCGGGGATTGATGACCTGACAAAATGGCCAGATATAGAATTTGGAGATACGTACCTACAAGATCAAAAAAGAGGGAATCAATCTTTACAATATAAATTATATGCACATAGGCCCAGGTCCCAGCTGGACAATGTATACACAATTACTTTTACAATGGATATGTGTAGTGGTCAATCAAATAATGTGTGTAGTGAAAGCTAACAACTCAGGAAGCTGCAGACAAATGCTGTTCCCCATGGGATGTACACAACCAAGCTATTTTAAAGTTTGCTCACTGCACAGAGTATAGTATATGAAACAACCATTGTCAGCAGTTGCCAACTTTAACACTTGTTGACCCCCATTGTGGCTGCATGCCCAGCCAACCAGCCATAAGGTACTTGCTTTTGCTTGACCAGAAGGTCAGGTGCCTTTCCCTTAATTGCACTAATCATTCCCAATTATTATCAGTCCTTATTTTAAGCTAACACTTTAAAAATCCAGGTGGTGGCAAGGGATGCTAGTTAACTTCGTAAAAAGAGAATGTATAGTGTATATATATAATAGCCTAGATAGTATTGCACAAGTGTGATTAAAAAGTTCCTTTACAGTCCAGACACATGTACAATTGCCTTATAGCACTTTACTCAGATCTGCTGATATGTACAGCATACAGTCCAGTACAGTTATATAGTCATGTATGTGTAAGATAAGGATATTAGAGTATCAAAACACCAGGTGGTGTAACCACATAAAGGCAATATAGGCATTCAGGGGTAGCTAAACAAACTACCTGTAAGTGTAATTTGTGTGAAGTATATAGGTAATTCAACTAACTATATGCAAAACTTAAAAGAGTACAGCACACAGCAATCAAGTGTTCAGCTTCACTCTTACAAAAATGACCTGCAAACAGTTTGTTAAATGATGTACATCTATGAGCACTGCACTGAACTGATGTGACACAATATAATTAAGGAGTACGTAGTTTTGCTGAAAACACAGCACTAAACATGATAATAAAAATTATAGTGTTGCTGTAAACACTGCAACAGACAGTGAGTATATATATAGCTAATGTCTTAGAAATATACAACCATAATATGGCACAACCACTGCCAATTTCAACTTAATGTAAAGCTTGACTTGTTGAGTCAATGCAACATCTTTTGTGACCAGTACACCACTAACAATAATTATGTTAAGCTAGATACATAATACTTCATGCTAAGCACAACTAGCTAATCTGTGTGAAACTGCCACAAATCCTTAGTTCTACCTAGCCTGGTTATCATCCAACATGCAACCCATCTGTATCTTCTGAATCTTAAAGAATTTGATAAAATCCAATGTCCTTGCCCTTCCTGGTGCAGTTAACAGCACATAAACTTGATAGCACCCATAAATACTTTTGCCTTACTGTACTATTACTTTTCAAGTCATTTTTCATGATGTCATTAGGTGTCATGCCTTAGGTCGAAAATGATCTATATGTGTGCATGCATTTGTCAAGTACCTGTATGTATTGCTTAACACTACATCTACAGTATGAACCAGAATGTTCCCAGCGGATTATTTAATATCACAACTGGACAAGACCCTCTTCTTTCTCACTGGCCATTACGGCAGTCACTGGACCAGTATACTCAATAGCTAGGCATGTTGCTGTACTATACACACAGCACAATAATATTACTTGTTATGAGGATAATTATGGTAAAAATGTCACATTGCCTTGAAACCTTGATCAATTATTGGTAATCTCATTATAGCAAGTAGCTCCCAAACTATGCTGCCTCCTTTTACCACTTAGTGGGTTTGCTCACGTGGATGCGTACGATCAAAAAAACAAAGATAGATAGATAGGTACATACACACACACACACGTTATTACAAAAACAACTTCAGGGAAACCAGGCGAGCACCCACTGCAGTTGGCTACAGGTGCAGATCTAGTTTAATAAACACATGCACATCAGCTCATGTATACTTCTGACACTACCTGATATGGTCAAGAAATTTGGAAATATCATTAATCTGAAGTACCTAGTACGTATATTGAAATTAAAGGTAATTATCTAAAAGCAAAGTAGGGACCTAAACAATTAAAACTAGTGAGACAAGATTAGACGAATGATTGTAGTTCAGTGGGAAAATCCCAACATCGGCATGTCATAACAATTATTTTGTTCAGTGGGAATTTTCCTACAGAGCTATGTTGTAATCATATAATCTTGTCTCAGTAGCTTTTATCACTTGATCCCTAGCGATATACTAGTTTGCTTATATACGTAGCTACAGCGATATGCACATGTGACTGTTTGAGAATATTAAACATGACTGTTGTACGTACTAGGGTGACAGATATTAAAGTATTTTGAGTGAGCCTCACTCAACTGGATATTTAATGGAAGTGGTCTTCATGCTTTGTTTTTCATCATACTATCAATCAGAGGCATGTGTTTAATGGTCAATTACGTACAGCTAGATCATTAATAGGCATGTCATTCAATTGTTATTGGTCCAGCTCAGGTTTGTAAAAAGTCCTATGAGACAGGTACAGTGTCTACCAGTAATTGAGCACTGCTTTAAATGATATTTTTGTATTGATTTGAAAAAATAATGTCTCAATATGGGTTTGTTTCATGAAGAAGATGATCAGCATGATTAAGCATAAAAGGAAAGACAAGGTGCAAAGGTAGACATTTGTGACAACCTTTAAAAATGCATATGCCACAAGTATTGTGGCAAAAAATGGTGAGTCATCTTTGAGACTGTGGGCGGGCAGGCAGGCAGACAGGCAGGCAGGCAGGCAGGCAGGCAGGCAGGCAGGCAGGCAGGCAGGCAGGCAGGCAGGCAGGCAGGCAGGCAGGCAGGCAGGCAGGCAGGCAGGCAGGCAGGCAGGCAGGCAGGCAGGCAGGCAGGCAGGCAGGCAGGCAGGCAGGCAGGCAGGCAGGCAGGCAGGCAGGCAGGCAGACCAAAAATTGGGTTTTAACAATTTTTATAAAAATTCAATATTGGCATGTGAATGGGGTTTATGTCGAGTGAATACTATATTAATGTTACAGTATGCTGAGTTAAAGTACTTTTTCCACTTAAGATCTTTCTAGAGTGGTTTTTATTTTTTAAAGGCAGCATTTTGGTGGGAGCCTTTCATTATTGGAGAGATCTTTGCTAAACATTAATACCATACTGTTTGAATATATAGTCTTTGCTATACCAATAAGACTTTTGTATGTAACATAGCTGCATACATGGAGTCATCAACACACATTAAATATCTTTGGAAAATTTTCCAGTACTTGATGAGTAATGTGAACTCTTGTTTTGTCCCAGCTCCAAAGTTCATCTGAAGTTGTTGACACTGATGAAACAAGGCAATAACAATCACTGTGCCTAAAATTAATGGCTTACTTTATATCTATGATGTTACACTGATAGACATCAATGAGGTCATGTTATCCATTAGCTTCATCTTATTTTAGTACTCTCCACAGGTCATCATGTCAACCACTGCTCAGCAGTTAGCCATGTTGCTGGACTACATACAACACAATAACGTCAATTTTTGGCATTACCATTGTTAAGATCACATTGTTATATATAGTGATCTTTCAAGCAGGAAACAAACATACTGCAGATACACAATGACCTCATATATTGCCTTAATTATCCACAATTATGTCTCAAAATAAAATGGTGGCTAATTGAGGGACTTTGTACAGAGAAGCAGTGGCAGAGGAAGTAGTTATTGGGAAGGGAGGCTGACCAGAGTATAGAATCTGTGGTGGCAGGGGGTCTGGAGGGGCACAACAGCCCCCCAGAAGCTGTAGCCATTTTAGGTTTTACATCTCTCAAAGTTCACCAGAATGCACAATTTGAAGCATATCACCAACTTTTTAGTCAAAGTATTTAAAACAGGCTATTTGCAGTTCATAAACACACTTGGAAATGTCGACTACGGTTAATGAACATACAGCATTTATAAACAGTTCAAAATAGCTTCTTACACCTGGAAACACTTGGTGCAGTGGTAATACACCAACTCTCTCAAGAGGTCAGCGGTTCGATTCCCCTTGTAGACAAAAGTTTTTTTTCGTATTTAGACTATATTTTTGGAACACGTTTTTATGAAGCGTTTTTGACTGCTTTATTACGGTATTTGAGCATTCTATTAGAGTATATTGATCTTTTCAAGGTTTTCAGCTCCACTCCATATCATTCTGAGGGGGGGCTTCAGCCCCCTAGCCCCCCTTTTCCACCACCTATGCAGAGAAGCATAAGGTGATGTAGTGGATCACTATGAAAATGTGTATAAGTCGAAGGGTCAAGGTAATGTTTATAGACTACCTTGAATGCACAATATAATGGCAATGTTATGTAGTGTATATCCCAACATAACTAAGGTGTACTGTACTACATGACATCGTTATCAATAAAGATCATCTTATCATGTGACCATGTCAAGTTGGTCCCACAAAGGTACTGTATGACCTCATTAATATGGTTGCCTCATTACTGTGACCATGCTAAATATAGTTACAGTGTTCTTCATGGCCTCATTAAAAAGATCACCTTTTATAGTGGCAATGTTGACTACTGAACATGTTTATAAAGCACAAGAGGAAAAACGTGATCCCCAATGTTACATACCAATTGACTGGCGAACCAGGTCACCAACCTAGTTACTTATTGATAGATTTTAAGCTCAAGTTTCAGTGTTTCACTCAGCTGTACACGTCTCATCACATGTACTGTGGATTTCATGTCTGTTGAAAATCCTGTACTGCGTAACCACAAATATTTACTTGGACATTATTCTTTATGCAATACGTAATCGCAGTATGGAATTTCTCATCGGACATGAAATCCACAATAACAGATATTTAAAATTTCCCATGATGGAGAAGCATGTGAACACACTGTGCATAGACATTACTTAGACTTGGAATTCCCCCAGTAGGAACAACAACATACCATATAACGGGTTATTTTCGAAGAAGTTTAATTTTCAAATTATTCGAACAACACAGCTTCTACAAAAATTTAACTTCGAATATATTAAAGCTGCATTGTGCCAGGTTGGCCAAATTCTGTCCAATATTAAACAGAACTCCACATCTTATTATTGAAATACAAAATGGATCGTCAAATATATGATATCTTTTTTCATACCTAGCAGGCCAGCTTCTGTAACGGCCACACCCACAGTAAATTTACAGTGAAGATTACCCGTTTTTCATTGGCAAAACTACCTTTCCTATAGTGGAGCAGTCCCAAAACAATAACACCTAATGAATGTCTGAATTTCAGTTGTACCATTACACATGGTCACTGTCTTCACTTAATTTAATACACACTTACGAAAATAATTTTAGTGGCGCTAAGCATAATGATAAAGCTTTCAAAAATTATACTTTTGAAATTTATTTTAGCAGCTGCTCTTTGAAGATTTCCCCTTTGAAATTAACCCGTTATACGGTAGCTAAGATGTGGTTTCACTCAGCAATACGTACATGTCTGATCACATGCCGCAGATATTTAAATTTTCCATATGATGGACAAGCATGTAAACACATTGTACATAGGATTTTAAAAGATTTGGAAATCCCAACAACATAGCTAAGGTGTGGTTGAATGATGAGACAGTTCACTGAACATACATTCACAGGCTCATATACATAAGTATACATAATTCTATGCAAGTAAACTGCAGGGAAACCCCCAGTCACCTTAAACATCATAAACAGTGATGATTACAACAGATAATGGCTATTATAAAAGCTCCAGGCTTGGTATCACTTGGCCCTACCACACAAACTAACCAATCACAACCAACACGTACATACAAAGACCTACGCTACCATATCCATAGATGACACGACCAATGAGTAAGGCACATGTACACACATGAACCATGTGGTTGTGATAAGGTGGTAACCGAACTGATGTTTTATGGGCTGCTAGTTCACCTCGACAAATCTATACCGCACTACTTCCTGCTGATGATTTTCTTTTCTTTATCCACCTGAAAAAGATGGCAACGTTTTGAGTAAAACAGAAAGACAAACACACACTACTGCATACTCAAGGTGTACCAATATAAGAAAACTAAACTGATCCAATACCAATCCAATATGAGATTAAACATTTTGAAACTGAATCCAATACCGATCCAATATACCGATATGACCAAGAGTTTATAATGCCCTACACCATTATAAACTCTTGATATATGACTAAGTGTAGCTATTTATATTGAGGAACCACATATGCCATGTTCAATTTTATTTTAACTACTGAAGACAGTTTACGATTATTGGCTATGCTTGGCTACCCATGGTGGTGTGACCTCTATTGACAGCTCAGACTATAAGGCACCCACAAATATTTTTAAAATATGCCCCTGCCAAGATTAGTCTGGATTACTCTGCATTTTCGTGGCTTGTAGAGATGGCTGGTTGTTTTATGCTATGCTCTTGGTTCATCTTATTGCTGTTTCCCCAGGCTCACCACTATGAGTGTTTGTTGTATGATTGGTAAAACAAAACAGCGATTATGCATGCACTTAGATGGCTTTGCATAGTGCACCGCTTTTAGACAAGGAAGATAACTACTGTTTCCCACCCTTGTTAGCTAAATATTAGGGCTTATAATGTGGCTTGATCATTGGACAATATCCTCAAGATAGTTCAGTTGTATATCGGTGTATCGCATCAGTTTTTAGCAGCAATATCGGCTCCCACCGATATAGTAGAAATTTCTATATTGGCCACGGGTATGACTCTACTCTTTACATGTCGTATTAATAAATAATGTATATATCTGTATTAAAGCTGGGCTGAAATAAATAAAACTGGTCATAAATGAATGACACAGGGTATTATTTGTACCAGATTACAAAGGCATAATTAGTAAAACAAGGCTTTCTACAATTAATGAAACACATGACTTGTGATGTCAACAGCAGCTGCTACAAGGAACAACAGGGTTTTTCAGCTGGTTAAGGAGTGGATTATAATGGGTATCTATACAGACAGGGGTGGCTCAAGGAGGGGGGGGGGGGGTGTCTGAGGTTTCCAGAAACCGGTCACGTTTACATCAATGATACTCTAATAGAGCAGTCAGTCACTCTGATAATAGAAGTTGTGAATAAAGATTTTTATGTGCTTTAGCAGTGATACAAATATTATTTAGTGGAGAATAGCCATTCTTAGGAGGTATTGATTTTTCTCTCTTTTTTTGGGTCTTCACCTAAAATCTAGCTATGCTTTTGATCAGAAACCAGTTGCTAAAACTCCTGGAGCTGCCTATGACAGATACGTAAATACAGTACATGGTTTACATTCTAATCTGAACACTAATCCAAAATAGTAAAAATGATAGTTCATTTACACTTTTTCACCACTTAATGTATGTTCTATTAGAGTATAGTAAGTGTTGTGACTGATAAGAACTTTGCCTTAAAATTTACCAGTTTATTTGGATCCATATGAAAAGGTGTTCTCTAAGAATGGCTGACTACTGCCTATAGTCTAGCTAGCCAGCTGGCTATGACACATGAAAGTAAAAATCACTCCTAAAGTTGTCCTGTAATTGAATCTACCATTAAGCCTTAACAAAGCAGTTGCAATCAATACATCAATTTATTATTATAGAGATGCTTAATACACTTGTAGGTGCTGGAGAACTAAATCAAGACTTAAACCATACAACAAATGGAGGTAACTTGAATGATAGTTATATCACAATTTTTAAAGTTTTGAGTACAGAGCTGTTCACCATACAGTATGGTAGTACTGTATACTAAGGATCATGTTTTTCTGGCCAAAAAATTCACCCAAAAGCCAGCTTTACAACACCATCCTGCCACCTTGACAGTATTGGTTAGGTATAACCAAACCCAAAAGTGCCTTCAGTAAGATCCTAAAGGCTTCCAATAAATTGTTACGGAATTTAAAAAAAAAATCATTCAATGGAATTTTCTACTGCCTGTCTGCCCACCTGCATGGCTTGCCTGCCTTCAGGCAAGTGTAACTTGATAATGGCTAAGGCTATGGGGTTGATTTTTTCACTGTTCAACGTCGCTTCGTCCTGACAGTATAAACTGAATTAGGCATTAATTGTTCACTAGTATATCTGCAGGTGTAGGCGACCTCCCTTATTTCCCTACTTTTTTCTATGATCCCTAAAATTCCTAATTTTTCCTTAAACTTGTATTATTTAGGATACACTATACAATGAAGGTTTGTTATGTGTACATAACAGCACTTGTTTCACTTACCACTTGTTGTGAAGGAAATAAAAATATTAGACCTGATAGACATGAACAGTAGAAACTTTACTTGATGAACACACCATTACACATGTCAACAGAGGAAAGCTGCTCCCTTACATCACCTTGGTAACAGTTTCAAACCAAATCCGTTTGGAGAAACAGCCATCACACCAGCATTCGTCACCCTAATTAAAAGAATAAAAATTTCACATCAAACTCTAGAAGTATACGCACTGTAAGCACATTCACCTTTCCACAAAGGAATTAAGTGTTACAAGGCTTTTCAACACTTATGGGTTATAGAAAATATCTTAGAAACACTATTATACATAACCATTGTTGAGGGATGTCAATGTGTAGTTCCCAAACATATGTAAGGTATCAGTGAATCACTGGGATACTTATGTACTAGTCAGGTACATGTACTAAGAATCAATCCTTCTAGTACTCCACACTATATTACACACACGCACACACACACACGCACATGCATTCACTCACTCACACACATGCATATGTATACGTACGCACACGCACATGCACACACCTTCAATAATAAAATCAATTTCTTGGATAATGAGTCACATTCAATGATGGTGCATTTAACAACTTGACCAAGCTACAGGTATCAGCATTCACTGGAAACTACATATGATGAAGAACTATACAAGACAAAAATAGAAAATTTAAACTAGAGAAGGAACAACATATAGTACTGTTGCAATAAAAAGTACTGAAACAAGCTGGATTGGAGTAGTACGTAATGTGCAGATACTGTAAAACAATAATGAGTGAATATCTGTACTGTGCTACATAGATTCTACAATCAAAATGCACAGTAGAGACATTCACTGCTTATTGTTTTACAAAATCTGGACATTACGTACTACTCCAATCCAGTACATTTTATTGCACATTGTCCGTAGCTACTCTAGTTTAAAACTAATTCACTTACATACACGCAACTAAGCCAGACTAATTCGCTTACAACAGTAGTCTACTTTCATACACATGCTTTGTGCATACCATTATACAAGCAGTCCATTCCGTCCTTGTGGCAAGCAACATCTAGTCTACAATGGAGAATAGCTCCCTTTCTTTGTGCATCATACCATTCCACCAGCAGTCAATCTCCTAATGGCAGGAAAATTCTCGTATACACCCTGGAGTACAACTCAACTGGAACCACGACACATGTATTCCAATAATTACGTTGGTACAATAACATAGTGAATTGTGCTCACCTGGAGATCAAAGCCATACTGTGCTATGGTAGCTATAGTATATGGAAGGATAAAAGTAAGAAAATAGTATATGTATTGTATGGCTATCAATATAACTTCTTACGTAAATTTGAAGTGTTTCTGTGAAAGAAGTAAGACTGTAGCTATAGCCACTTTTCTGCTACACTTGAATGAACGTATCAGGCAGGCAGTAGAAAATTCTGCTGAATAGAGTTTTTTTAAATTCTGCAACAACTTGGCAAAAACATTCAAGTCGATCTGAAGGCATTTTTTAGTTAGATTTTACCCAACCAATATTGTCATGTCATTGTGAGGGGGGAAATTAAGGCTGGTTTTTGGGTGATGTTTTATCACAGGCTACGCTCACACCTTCATTGTTCCTACTATACAATACTATTGTACTGTATTATAGCACATAACAAAAACTATCTACGTACGTACCTTAGTAGTGACTTTTATTATACTCTAGCAATTCTCTTACAGCAGTCACAACTCTGTGGCAAATAATAGCTGTTGTGCTATCCTTGTATTCAGCTAAGAAGGTATGTGACAACTTCTTGTGTGTCTTGTTGTGGGTCAGGAGGAGTAGCACTATCCACTTGTAACACCTACAGTATTATTATAATGTGGTCACCAAACACAACCAATACACAGGGAGTACTAGTGACTAACATGTACAGCAGAACATAACCTGTTATAATACTCAGGGATACACAGGTAAACAATGGTGGCATGAAAGTATTTGGATTATATTCCAGATCAAAAATTTTTAGGGGCTATGATTTCACAAGCCTACAGTAACAACCAGGGAGTGGCATGTGTTGACTGTTCTGATTATAAAGTAACAATATTATTGGTCAAATAGCAGCTGATGATTCTCCAGGAAGCCCTTTCAAAGAGCTACAATGCCATCTCAGAAGTAATGACAGATAAAGACTCACTATTGCAAAACTAAACAATTTGAATACACTAAGTTGTAAGCTGAGTTGTAAACTTATTCTATCTGCCCAACTACAGAACACATTCCATTACTCACAGTTTTATTACTTTATAGCACTTGTTGTTAATGTACCAGTTATTGATCACATTCAGGAATAAATTGGTTTACTTTTATGGGAGGCAGGTAGGATAGAATTTCAATAATGTAAAAGATCAAGATACTCTAATAGAGTATTCAGGCATTCAACCCTACCCTTGATTCTAATAAATTAGTCATGCATACCTCACCTACTAAATGTTACTGGTTATACCTAACTGGTTTACAAACTATCTTCTTTATTATGAAGATGTAGCACGTCTCTCAAAACAATGTGGAGGGTTTCCCTGTGTGTTGTGCTTTACAACAAAACCATCATGGCAACCTTGTATGTTAGTATAGGAACAATGAAGAGTTTCAAACTGGACAGTGTACATGGTGGTCATGATGATGACCCATACATTAGTCTACCCATGTGTACTAGCTAAACAATTTGAATAAGAAAATAATAATTACAAACCAACTGAAAAGTGCGGGAAGTTACCAATGGAGTAAACTGTGTACAATAGGGTTAGGTGATATTTAGATTACCAGACTTATACCATACCTATCTTACAATAACTGCAACTATCACAACAATTAAATTTATTTGCATAAGGTAAACCAAATAAAAATAATTTACATTAACAATTACTATACTACATATGTACAGTAAGTATGTACATGTAAACATGACTACATTTTGTAAGTGGTACAGTTCACTTGTTAAATGAGGCTGGAAAACGAGAAGCAGCTACTATGCCTGTGAGAAGGATAAAGACCAGCTGTAAATACAGGGAGTGACAATAAGTTGACATTAAAACTCTACTGGATATAAAATTATCCCACACCAGTGATGTGGTGACTTGATCCCCAAACAATAGCTTGCAGTCTAGGTAAATGTAATGTTGAAGGAGCCACACAGCCTGGGATCTGGGAATCTGCCTACATTTAACCTCTACTTAAACACCAAGACTTCTCATAGGTTGATCATAACATACTATCCCACTACATGTGACCAGTAACCATGGCAACATAAGTACCTACTACTACATAAAATATATGTTGCCTGTACAAGTGAGCAAAAGATTATTAACAATCAATTTATGAGTTACATTGTTACAGTAAGGTTTACTAATACAAGCCACACTACTATATTCCACAGTATTAGTGCTACACCCAGTTGGTACGTGCTATGTACATTGTCATCAAACTATTCTAATGAATTGGTGTGGTGTTTTGTAGCATGAGAAGTGGTTGTGTACTAGTACAAAAAGGTCAGAAAATTAATTGATAGTTATATACGGTTGCAAAAGGAGACCCAATGTAGCGTTAAAGTACGTGATAACTGAAACTGTTAGTCAGATAATGTAGTCTTGTGGTAGTGAATGTTGGATACCATATTTACTTAGATCGCAGTGTTTATTACTGTAGTTCTAAAAACCAATGTAGCAACTATTTAAATTTCACCACAACTCAATGCTTGAATACAATGTTGAAGCCCTTATTTTCAAAATTGATCATTGCACCACTTGGCTGTAGTTACTATTGAAGATGTGGTGTTTAACCTAGTAAATATGTTATGTTGGTCTAGTTATATTTGTGTCAAATTACTTGCCATATTTTTGTACCTGATAACTGAGTGAACTGAAATTATCATTACATGGTGATCATGGTATCATTGATAGACATTTCTCATTATGTCTGTCATGAATTTGTGATATGTTCATAGATGAGACATGTATGTTGTGTTAATGATTTTAGACTTTTGTTGGTATTTCTCAAATATCACAAACTGTAAAGTACATCAGAACATGTGACTGTACAGAGATATAGACAACCAGTTACGTGTGACAACACAGTGTGAATTGGGAGGTGTAGCAAATGGTAACATGACTTTGAGTGAAAATGTTAGAACTAATTGTACTATACAATGACCTGATCTGAAGTATAAATAGGAAATTATGGCTTCTCTTTCGGGTACACTATATTGGGTTGTGGGGGTACATGGTGGGGGAGTTGGGAATTCCATTGTGATATCAGAAAGCAGACTTGCTACATCACCAAATTTCTAGTCTGTGCATGGACAGTGGAGATTACATACTGTAGTGATTTGGTTTTCTGTATTTTTGTTGTAGCAAAAAAGGCATTAACTTGTATCAGAAATTTTGTCACATATTCATATGTGACATATGTGACTGTCTCTTCAACACTAGTTCACACAACTTCTAAATTTTCATCATCTACAGTGTACAAAGATTCAGCTTATTGTGGTAATTAGTTTTGGAATTATAGCACTAGACAGTAGCAAGGGTAAAGAAATTGATTTGTACAGTGATTATATTGAAAACAGACTACAGGTGATTAAATTCGTGGCCATACACTGTAGCTTACATTTGTCTGCAAAGTTAGAATTTGGCTAAAATGTGTACCATGATTTGGCAAATTCACTTCGTTATAGTTTTATCCTTAACCTCTGCATCACAAACAAATGCACTTGAGTTGCAGACTACAGAAACAAAACAAAGATGTTTGAACACTCTGCAACCAGGATAATAATTATAAGATGAGGGAAACTTTGGCGAGGTAAAACTTTGGCAAATTCGGCAATTCACTATAAATTCGCCACCAAAGTTTAACCCGCCAATTACTCGTATATGGTGCCTGAGATTAGCATCTTTATAGCTATTGTCAAAGTTTATTTCGCCAAATGCAATTTAGCTAGCCATTCGCCAAAGTTTACCCTTGTCAAAGCTTCCCTTTATACAGTAATTGATTTGAGATTTGCTTAGCAATGTATTTCCCCCTGAGTTTATTCTTTCTTAATCTCAAAAGTGGTATGCTTGTGCAAATTAGGCAGGTTTTGTTATATATATGCACACTGAAAATAATTGAATTTGATCAAAATTTTGTAACTGTCCTGTATGGCAGGACAACTACAAAAAACATTAAGCTATAGTACTAGCCTCCTAGTATGAAAGTTCACTCACTTTTTTCCGAGCTTTTTTCTCCAAAACGAATAACGCCGAGATTAAGGCGCATTGCTTCATATAACAATTCCGGTCTTCTCTTTACTCTGAGATGGCAACTAAACGGGAAATGAAGCCGTACACCAAATAAACACAATGTTACAGCATAGCTCCTAGCATATTGTACCCTAACATTGTACGCTTATAAGATCCTGATAGTATATACTCTGTACCGTACGGAGTATATACTATCTATGGTTACAGCACAATTATACCAAACACTCACTTGTGTCAGTGGTAGCTAAACTAAATCTGCTAAATCGCCAAACGACATAGTTCAAAATTCAAAAGCGTGACTTCTTTACGCCGTGTAGTATACTGACTCAACGTGCAGAGATATACTGAGCTAATCCTCGTTCCCACAATCGAATCAGTGGAGATGTGAGGGATTTTTCTTGTGCAGTTTCTGTTCCAGGTGATTCTAGGGGGTCAGGATATATACTTCGTACCCAAGTGAGTTTATTTTATAGGTCATCGTGGAGCGACTAGATTGAAATAATTCAGAGTGAAAATTTAGTGAATGTATAGTCATCTTACTTGAACTGCTGGATAAAGTATTTGCAATCTGGCCTCTACCGTCCTTAATGTGTATGTGTGGTGTACCATTGTACGTGTGTCTCTGCCAAGGCCATGGCCAATTAGTGGAGTTTAAATCAATAGTAAATTTACAAATGTTTTGTTTTTATTTATCATTTTTTGCCAGTTAGGCCACTTCTCTGTTTCCCGTCTTACGCCTAGGCATATTTGCATGTGGGTGGGCAATCCATTTCCATTGTTCTGTTGTAAGGTAGGCAGCTTTTCAAGCCATTATCTTCCTGCATGGTCACAGCCTTAACTAACTGCATTAAAGCTTGCTCAAGCTTGTGCTTAAGTTTGCAGGAAATTCTCAAAGTTAAAATAGTGCTGACTTTATAGTACACTGACACATAAGGTGACACCCTTACAAATCAGCTTTACTGAGCTTGTATGGGTATGCAAGAAAAACTGTAAATAATGGCCACTTTACAGTGGTCAGCACGGAATGTTTGACAGCAACATGTGCTGCAACCTTTTGATTACATAACCTAACAGGAACTGGCGACTTAAAATGAATACAACCTAGGTAACAATATGGTAAAACATAAATGGGCCAAAAAATGGAAAACAAATCCCTCCAATTAATGTGTACTGATATTGCATCGTAACAAATCTTTTCTAATGAAGCCTAAGTGACAGTACTGTATTTTTTATACTGTTAAGGCCATGACAAATAAATTTTATGTTTCACGGATGCGGCAGGTCACAATTTCCGGTTTCCAAAAATAAATGTAAATCACGTGACCATTTCAACATGGCTGGTGAATGGTCTTTGTCGATAAACTCG
Source organism: Dysidea avara (assembly GCF_963678975.1). Taxonomy (NCBI): domain Eukaryota; kingdom Metazoa; phylum Porifera; class Demospongiae; order Dictyoceratida; family Dysideidae; genus Dysidea; species Dysidea avara. The sequence goes on along the minus strand of NC_089278.1, from coordinate 28,457,147 downwards.
TCCTTAAATGAGTGGTTGAGTGTTGTATTAAAGCGAGGCGTAGTAATTATTAAGAATAGAGTGATAGTACAATGTTCATGCGAAGAAACGTTGGAGTTCTTGTTAGAAAAGTCGCACCGGAATTGGAAGAGAAAAGAGTGAAAAGGGTGGTGATTTCTGCAGATGGAAAGTTTGTTGACATCCACGAAGTAGCTATGGAGGCACCTATCAGTGTTTGTAGGTTATATAATTGTAAACATTGCTGTATATACTTCGAAAGTGCTGATTCCACGTCAGGCAAAAGCGTTGTCCAAGTCCCAAAAAAGAATGCCTTTTCATTACTAATGGAAAACGGTAGAAAACTCCACCTACCTTCTATACTAGTTCCCCCTGAAGGAAAGCAGTTGAGGAGTGACCAGCGTTTGGAAAATGATTTGATAGGTAAAGTTTATTGCCTGTTGTTTCATCTTTCGTGGTACAGGCCTTCTGGAAACTTATATTTGTAGCAGCCATTTTTTTTTAATTTCTTATCACATGCTGTTTTACAGGACTGTTGTTTTCTGACATTTGTACATGATGTGCTTTGATGTTTTTTGTACATGATGCATGCTGACTTTTTGTACATGATGTGTTCTGACATGTGACGTTAACTTATATTAAACTTGAATTTGTTAATACCTTTAATTCCACACATGGATGGATCTAACTTACATAATATTATATTCGATAAACAGTATAATTATGTTTCTAGCTATACAATGTAATTTGAACTGTTTTCTTGATGCCATCATTGTACTTGTCATCCCTATAGCCTTATTATTTACTCCATGTGCTCATGATCCACTTGAGGCTACAGCATATGATAAAATCATAAAATCAATATTATACATAAACTCTAATTCCGTTAGTTTATAAACTTGACAGGCACCATTCTTTTTTCCTTTTTTTTATTTTTCGACCTGCCGGGTCACCTTTGAGGGGAAAATAATCCATGAAACATAAGATTTGTTTGGTATGGCCTAATGTATGCATCATTATCAGGCTAGAATTTTGTTGAAAAATGATTGTGGTTTTCAGTTAGGCTACATAAGAAACATTGAATTTCAGCAGGGGCGGAGGAAGTAGTTGATATGAGGGGGGCTGGGCTGACCCAGACTTAGACTTAGTATCTGGTTTGGTACGGTGAGACCAAAAAAAAAAAAAAAAAAAAAAAAAGGTCGCAACCAGCTGACAATAGCTGGCCACCTCACCAGCTATGCATTCATAGCTGATAAACTACATAAAAATCCTTATATAGCTCGCTACACACTGCTCTAATACTGTGACTGCTTTATTAGAGTGACTGCTCTATTAGAGTATCTCGATCTTTATCGCGGTTTTCAGCCCCACTCCAAGAAGGATAACTTCGGCGTGGTATCATTCTGAGGGGGGGGGGGGGGGGCTTTAGCCCCCTAGCCCCTCCCCCCCCTTTCCGCCTATGAATTTCAGTCTGTATAAATGACACCCAACTAATGTAAATGTCATCATGATGATTGTGTTCTGACATATTTGTGAACTTTTATTGTGAAATTTGACATATTTGCAAGACTACGGGTACTTTCCACTACTACCCCAATTGTATCTGTCAAGTGCGCTGTACTGCTGGAGCATGTTATATTTATTCTCCAATATGCCACTTAGGCACCAGATGGTAGAAGCTATAAACAATTGTTTGCTTGGTCAATGTGTCTACCAGAGTAGCAAATTCTAATTTTAGGTGAAAGGTTTGGTGCACAATTCCATCCATAAAGTATGTTTCGTAGCTGACCTGTTGTATTTATCTGTGTAGTGGTACAGTTTGGTGATGTGTAGCTAATTTAGTTACTTTCATGCAACTCATTTTTATTTGTTTAGTGCTCATTGTGGCTATACAAGGGACCATATTCAACAGAGTAGTGAGGCTGTGGTGTCACCATTAAGCAAGTTCTGCAAGGTGGGTCAGTTATATAGTTGCTATAGTAACTATTACGGTTGTATATGTCAACAATTGTTAGGTGGTTTATGTTAGATATAAATGTGTGCATGTCACATTTTGTTGGAAGAGAATGCTGTATAGTGGTTATGTGTAGACCGAATGTATGAAACATTCATTAGTTATTGAAGGTTGCTTAGCAACCTTAAGAGGGTAATGCATATGATATGGTTTCTCATGCAAGTCATAAAATATGCTGAATCAGCAAATGTCTTGTGTATGTACAAAGTTTACATGTTATTATTCTTAGTGATTTATAGTACATCTTGCAAACTACCAAACAGAACTGTGTACAGTGTAGTGTTTAAAGTATACGGATAAAAGTTCTCCAGTAGGCTGATATCGAAAAAGTTGTTTGCTATTCTAAAGTGTTGTTTATGGTGCCTGTGTGCCTTGCCTGATGTAGTTACATACGGTAGATACTCACCATGTACAGTGGAACCTCCTTAATGGACACTTTGGGACCAGATGAAATATTACTGTTATAAGGAGGTTGTTGTTTTCTAGAGGTAAAATTGTATTGGTAGAGGTATATTGAGACTTGAGAAACTGTCCTTTATAAGGAGGTTAACAATGTCCTTTACAAGGATGGTCCTTTAAGAGAGGTTCCACTGTGGTACTAAATGGACAATGCGTATTGTTTAGCCATAATTAATTGCATACCGTACAAGGACTTAACATGAGATTATGTGTAGAACATGTTTATTGTGTATCTTCCTTTGATTCTGTCCCCTGCACAATCATAAATGTGACCGTCTCAGCAAAAACCAGACTAGTGATTCACTGATTAATCGGTACATAATTAGAATTATTTTTATCGACCAAATTTCAGCAATGTCGGTATTGGTAATTATTAGCAGATCATTCTGTCAATTAATTTTATTGACCCTGATGCTACTGTTTCCATAAAAAATAAAGTTTAAAAATAGTTATTTTACAAAATACATTTGAAATTTTGTTAAATATATATAAACATCAGATTGGTTATCGGTATTGGCCATTATATGAATTTCAATATCAGCTAATCAGATAATCAGCAAAATCTCTTATCGTGCATCACTAAACCCAACTAGTTCGCACAAGCATGCGTTTTGCAAAAAATCTATTTTAAAAAAGTTATTGTAAAATTATTGCAAGCTAAAAGAAAAAAATATACAAGTTTTTATCAGTCTGTTACTCAGAGAAGAAAGACTCTAATTGATTAGAGCTGTACACCATCTTATTCATCTGCTCATGGACTACTGGAATGGACATGCCCAATTAGTGCAGTTAGCCAGTTACTTCACTAGAACGGTACTGACTAAATTCCTTAGTATTTCAGGATAAGGTGGGAACTAGCACCTAGATATTCTTTGATAACCTATAAAGCTATCATACAAAGCTCAGCCAGTAAAGCAAACAACATTGTTCTATCCCCTGTGAAAATCATGATCCAATATTTTGATAACCAGTGCAAGCTATCAGGTAGCTGGCCACCTTAAGTTAATACAACGAAACTTGTTTACCGAAACCAGATTCTAAGTAATTTGTTTATGGAGGCTGTGTTTTTTATTGTTGTTCACTAGTCTGTAGAGAATTCAAAAATCTTTGTTTTGTTTTTGTAACCTGAATGGTATGCATGTCACATGCTTATGATGTCGTAAATGTAAACAAGATCATCGTCATTTCTCCAACTAAACCACCATATGTGTAAGAGATTACAAGGCTAACACTATACCTTGGTTGATTTGCTAATCCATGGTGAACATTTTAAGCCAAACTCCAATGTTGTAGACTAAAGCAAACGGAAGTTATGGCTGCGAATGTAGGCACCTGTAGTTTATTTTCAGTGTGGTGCTGTACAAATCGATTGTCTTGTTATTCCAACTGTTTAGCAAAACTTCTCACCACAGGAATCTGAAAATTTGGTGATCTAGTCTTTGGACACTGCAGATAATGCTGAGAAAATAAAAAAATCGGAAATTGTTTGAACAAGTTGGTTTTTTGCTGACACGGTCACAAATGGTAAATGTTGGAATTTAATTTATGATCCAAATACAATAGGATTCATAAAGTAAATATACATACTGTATTGGCAATTTGCAAGTATGCAATAATATAGCCTTCGAATGTTGCTCCACACAATCACTTGTTTGTCTTTACTTTATTGGTTGACAAGAACAGATTATGTTTCAATAACAGTGTTCATGTACATACCTGCTAGTAATCTTATTAGGCTGAACTCTTGATATGTTGCATTTAGCTTGTTGGCTCCTATATACTATGAGGTACTTTAGTCCACAAGCAATCATTTAAGTTGTTGTCAAGAATCAACATTGAGTTGTTTTATGAATTAAGCCACTGTACATTTATATTCTACTTTTTCTATTACAGTTGTGTCGTTGTACCAGTTATGACCGTCTTCAAACAACTTTGTACCGTTTATGGAGTCATTGTAACTACCAATCTATTATCATTTTAATTGTTATTTATAAATTTTAATTTCTGTGAAATCTGTTGAGGACAGTAGCTATTAGAATGGGGTGACGGTTTGGACAAGTGGTAAAAAAACACTTTGTAAGCAATGTAAGACTTGCACGTCATGGTGACATGGAGGCCTATGCAATATTAATTCTATATCGTATAAATAAAGAACAGCATATGTAATGAACACTACTCAATGGATACATTTGTGTACACATATACATATAGTACATGCAGCTCAGCACATACACAAATTCATGCACTTCTCATGTACATAGTGCATACATATTATGCACATCATGTCTTGGTATAGTTACGTATCTTTGCAGGCTCATCGATCACATCAGATTCACATGCATCTGCATATGGACTGAAACTATTTTTGTTAATTACACTGTAATTTAGTACAGTGTCAAATATGCCAGCATAACAAAAAGCATAGTGGGCTGGAGTGCTAGGTGGGCTGCGACTCATTCTTTACTAGTAGGACACTGTCACTGAGAGAGGCAGGTCGTGACATACTGTCCTCTAAGATCTGGGATGCTGCCTTGTTGGTAGGGTCACTGAGAGAAGCAGGTCGTTACATACTGTCCTATAAGATCTCTGGGACACTGCCACTTGTTCCTTGTTGGTAGGGCTACTGTCATGCCAGCATATTAGGAAACTATGCAGCTCAATTCTATGAAAATAGATTGATACTCCCTAATAGAGCAGTCAGTGAAAACTGCAAACTACATTGATATAGCTCCTTAGATTGATACTCTGTAATAGAACAGTCACTTTGTAGTGAAAATATACTTTAATAAAGCATTCACTGATTAAAATGTTTCAAGGTAATTGTAAGAAATGTTGCTAACTTAGCAGCATAATGGGGACACTGAAGAGCATAATAGGTGAAAATTTTGAGTTCCTGGTAGCATTTTGGGCAAAATCTTGAGCATATTTCACTCAGGACTAACTAGTGTTAAAACAGTGCAACCATTGAAACTTTCACTGAATCACACTGATTGTATTCTGTAATAGAATATAACAGTTCTATCGATCATGATTAGGGATGTGGCGATTATGCTGGCATAATTTCGGGCATAATAGGTATGTGTGGAAATCAGGAATTATGCTAGCATTTTGAGGTGATTATAAAGCTTTAACAGTAGGAAAATCTGCAGATTGCACAATTCCGTTAAAAAAGATCGAGATACTCTAATAGAGCAGTCAGAAACTCTAATAGAACAGTCATTGAATATTATTTACTCTAATAAAGCAGTCATATTGGAATGAAATTCTCTAATACAGTAACCAGCTAAAGAATTCAAGACTATTTGAAGCCTAAACATCAATGAAAATGGTCTGATACAGCAATAAACTGGCATTATTAGCCAATTATGGTGGCATAATTTTGTGAATAATGGGCAATTCTCAAAAGCATAATAGGTGATTTTTTGAGCACTGCTCAAAAACATAATGCTCAATTTTAGGAGCATAATAGCCTCATGCCTAATCATGATCACATGTATGCGTATAGCTAATTATTGTTCTTGAGGACAGTTTCTGGCTATATAGAAGCCCGGCCCATGCATACCACGTACTATAATATGGCCACCTATATCATATCAGTACTATAAGACCTCGTGAATTTTAGTAATTGTTCATCACAAGTTGGTTCATCATGAATCAGACTGTTGACACAAGAATTCTTTAATAAGCACAATATTGTCTGATACTATTGTATCACGATGCAGTCCTTAGTATTAGTGCAGTATATCATGTTATCATGCATTGAACAATTCATAATGTGACCATGATATATGATGCCTACAGCTTGTAGCAAAGAAGACGTCTTCCAAATAAATACCAAAGTATGCAGATTCACAAAAATGCTATGTCACATGACATTAATTGAATTTGCCAATGATATGATAATATTAAAAAATTACGTACACACTGTAATTTTATGCACCACCTGTAGCATTAGCAAACACATGTGCATCAAAATCTTTCAAAAAAATTAAAACTATAAGATCTAGTAAAAAGTCCATCATACTACTGCTAAGCTGTAAACAACCTCCATATTCTCCTCTATGCGGAAAAAAAGAAAAAAAACTAGATGCATTTCTGTCATACTTCTTAAAATTTCAAAGCTCACCTACGTAAATGGGTCATTTACGCAGAAAGGTGTTGGCTGTTCATGAGTCTCATCTCAACTACAAGGAAGCAAAGTGGTAAGTTACAATCTGACTAATATGATACACAATGCCTTTTGACAATGTCACATGTACATAGCATGGCCATGAACTTCAAACATGTTCAGTACACTCAGACAGAACATGCATGCACCACACAATATGCACAGTACACACACGCACACGCACGCACGCACGCACACACACACATACCATGCCACACAAATACACAACACACACACTCACTACATGCAGATACAGAGATAGGTGATTCTAAGGGGAGGGGCTGAAAAATAACTTTTCAGCCCCTCCCCCTTCACACTTTTTAATCATAAACAACCATAATATATCTACAAGCCTACACAACCAAAGTGGAGTAAAAAGTGGTGCCTGTCTTGTTTGCAATGTGGCAATGCAACACCATGATAAGAATAATAACATGTAAACTACAGGGGGTATATACAATGGCTAGCCCAGGACTGACTCAGCATATTTTATGACTTGCATGTTATAGAAACCATATCACATGCATTGCTCTCTCAAAATACTTAAGGTTGCTAAGCAACCTGCAATAACTAATGAATATTTCACACCTACAGTCTACACATAACCACTATACAGCATTCTCTTCCAACAAGATGTGACATGCACTAATTTACGTCTAACATACCTCAACACATAATTATAATACAGTTAGTGCCTACATATGGGTTACTATAGCAACTATATAACCCACCCACCTTGCAGAACTTGCTTAATGGTGACACCACAGCCTCACTATTCTGCTGAATATGGTCACTTGTAGCCACAATGAGCACTAAACAAATGAAAATGAGTAGCACACAAAGTAACTAAATTAGCTACACATCACCAAACTGCACACTACACAGATACGTACAACAGATCAGCTACGAAACATGCTTCATGTGCACCAAACCTTTCACCTACAATTAGAATTTGCTTATCTGGTAGAAAATTTATCAAGCAAACAATTGCTGGTGTAAGATACTTTGCACATGCACACCACACCATACACACTAGACAATACACACAGACACATACTACACAAAAAGATGTACACACACTGCACATTAACATTACACACATGCACGCACACACGCATACAATTATCTGTGGGCTTATATTCTTTTTTTGTGAATTCTACACAGTAAATTATAATAACATACAACATACACGTGTGCGAACATGCACGCATGCATGCACACATACAAAATTTCACAACTTATTGTAGGTCACTTTGTACACAAATGACTCATTTGGGGATTATCACAATGATAAGACAGGTGACCTCTTGTGTGATGAGCTGATTAGACAAGTTTCACTGTACATTTGAATACAATCTAGGGTATAATGATAGTTGCTTGGCAACCTTTATGGTTTCTTGATGGTTACTTGGAAACCAAAAAATTGTAATTATAACTAACATATGTAAAGATTGAACATTTACACATGTGTTATTATATAGTTATACAATGGCCACGAGTGCTCTGCGTTTATACAGGCAGAGCACGAGTGCACGTTGTATAACTGTTATGTACCACTCACCTAATAGGTGGGGAGAGTCGCACAAGACAGCTGTAACACTTATAAAGGCCAGGTTTCTAACATCGATTGTGGGTAACCAAGCCTGACGTTGCGATGACGTTCCCCCTGCAGTACTGCAGCCACCTGAGATATTGAAAGCTAGTACGCTATGGGTTATATCACTAACCTGCATTCGCTGTTCAACTCTCATCATGTAGTGCTCAGCATGCCAGCGTGATCACTCAATTGCCATATAGACTAAGCGCCAGACTAATCGCCATAGTGATTCTCTCGAGCAAAAAAAAGTAGCTAAATAGACGTTTTAAGTAAACAAAACCTAACTACTAAACGATGCCAGTCTAATTCTTACTATTCACACTGGCTAAACTCGAATCAGGTGGCATGACAAAACTGGTTACCACAATCAAACGTAAAGGTTAGTATTATTTAGAACTATGATATATTTGTTTTATTGAGTCATTGTCGAAGTGGGCTACAGTTTAATCTGGGCTAAGATGGCACCAGACTAGTAAGGTGTATAAGTATGTTTATATATATGTAGACTAGAGTTGTGGCCACCCGTGTTGGATTTTTCGATCGCCATTGGCTGCTTGTAAACATTATACGTATTGGTGACGTTATGGCCCACAATCGACCTTTACATGTCAGGCTATAAAAGAATTCGAGTGATCTGTGAAGTGTCTTTCCACCTATTAGGTGAGGTGTCGTAGTGGTCTTCGCCACCGGCACTTGTGCTATGCTGCACAAAACCGCAGCCAGTGCAATATCTGTATATTGCACTGCAGTCGGTGCATTATAACTTATAATGCACTCGTTGTGGTCTAAAAAACCGCAACCAGTGCGTTATAAGTTATAATGCACTCGCTGTGGTCTGCAGCAGTGCAATATACAAATTATGACACTGGCGGTGCCTTTGAACTGCCCAGGCAGAGTGGTACATCAGAGTATAATGTACTCTTAGTGTTATATGTATACAGTGAAACCTGTTCTCTGTATAATAAGGTTACCTCTTGAAATGAACCAACTCAAAATCCACAAATTTGCTGGCCACTTGTTTTACAAAGCCAAGAATGTTAGCTTGGTATAGACAAGTTTCACAGTATATTATTTCATGGTTAGAATATATTTAGTCCCAACTACCAGTTAACATACCTGAATTTTTTGGCTACTTTGACTAAACTGCTGTCTCTTCTCCTTGCAGCACAAAACGTCCATGTACAGAAAAACTGGAATTAAAGATACAGACATTATAACCCTAGAAATTGCAAACATGTAATGCCATGTAGGGATTTATTTGATGTTGGTTCGGACCTTAAGGGATTTGTTATGTACATACTTCCTAATGACAACTCAGTGATGGTTGCTTAGCAAACCAAAGTGTTAACATGTGACACTGAAGTACAAAGGAAATATTGTATGTGAAGGGCAAACATCAAGTTAACTAGGTGGAATGTGGGTTGATCAATTTTAAACAACCAGTTACATGCATACTAGGGCTGAGTGATATTATTGTTTTAGTGAAATATCGTGATATTTTGAAAGTATCGATATCGCAATATTTTGTTATTAACTATCGTGATACCATGCCTGTACATTATTGTCATTAAAACTCCATTAGTTATGCAGTACTTGGCTAAGAATCCTTGTGTCATAATCTGGTTACCTCTGCAGAGAGGTGTGAATACCATAACATAACCTCAAAACATGTGTTACAATAACTGTTACTGTAAACAAGGATGATAGTGGCTAGTTTGAGACTTCCTGCAGGAATACTGAACAATACACTTATTTGTAAGTATCATGAACTATTCAGTATCGTGAATGGTGGCTCTAGTATCGATCGTGATACTAAAATGGCAGTATCGCTCAGCCCTAATGCATCTATATTATACCAAACATGCGATTGGGTTACTTGTACACACACGCTCCCCCCCCCCTGAACTGGGAATGCTCAAGCTTTCTTATGAATGATCTGTACAACATAGCAGAAAGTACAAGCTAATTCTTTTTATAGAGACTAGCAAAACCACACTATAAAATTATTTAACCATATAAGGAGTTACAGGATGTTGTGTGAAAACATGTGTGTAAAGTTAATTGACACATGACCAGCATGTGATACACATGTTGATGATACACAAAACTCCCCTCAGTAATCACACACAACACATCAATTACTATAAGTGTGAGATTTCACACTTTGGGACTCAAGGTTTTTTGGCCTATTATTAATACTGTTAACATAGATGTTTTCCTCTTTCAGAAGTATAATTGTAATGAGCTAGACTGATTATTTACTTAATAAGGCTATACAGCACAAGTCTGTAGGTTATGGAGGTATTTTCTAGTACGTCCTAAGTTTGCTAAGGGACGTACGCCCCACTGTATTTCAATTCTCAGGGTAGTGGGTTACCAATACACTGGCAAAGTTTCAAATAGGTAATGACAAATCATGAAATTTTGAGCTAATAAACACATTTTCATACCATGTGATGCATCTAAATATCAATCAGCTTATGAGCTTGGGGACTGGTTTGTGATGTTGGCTCCACTAGTGATGATGTGTTCCTATACCACACAACAAATGACACATAAATAACTACTACAGGATATAATAGCCAATAAGCACAACAATCATCAACCACAACTCAAAACAACAATGATAACATGCCACACATTACTTGGTATCAAACATAGCTAACATGCAAAAATGTTCTAGGAAATATACTACTTTTAGCTTCTCATCATTATACTGAGGATATTACTGCCGTATGTAGTAATATATGTAGCACCACTCTTACATATCATAGCTACTTGTATAGAGATACGTTTTGTATGATTATAACCTCTTGTGGTTTCCTTGACCTGGACAAAAATTGCAAACATTATATTTGTGATATAAATATTGGACAAATGAAAGTTAACCTTGCATTGTTTCAAAGCACGAAAGTCTGCTAATGCAAAATAGTTACTGGATATAAAAGGTGATTTGCATATTAAGCTTTACCATGCAAAATATTTTCCCATGACACACACTTCCCATGTATAAGCATGGTACGTCCAATCAAACCTTCATACACACATTTGTATAATTATTAATCTTAATAAGATAAATGATACAGGAGTGAGGAAAGAGATTACATACACAGCTACGTAGTTAGTTGTGCAGTTTTATGTTGGATACAAAAGTGATGTTATTTACATTAAAAATTCTGCTTTGAAATGTTAGCATGAATATGTACCATCGCTACCTAAGGGACCTGTATGTATGTATGTAAAGTTTGACACAGTCACAAGTTACTAAGTGCTAAATGAAAAGATGCTCAACTGACATCATATTGCCTTAATTAAGACTGCTATCTAATCATACCAGTGAATGCCACCTTCACCGAATGCTGATGAGAAGTAGCACATAGCTACAGAATCTGTCAACCTCCACACTAAAATTATGAACTTGCACTGTACATGGCTACATAAAAGAATTTGTGCTGTCCATGTGTATCAAGATGATAATTGTGACATCAACTGGTCACTCCAACCCAAGCATATTTAGAGGGCAGGCTGTCTGTCCATTCCCATTAGACATATTTTAAAAACTTTTCTTGGCAATCTTTCAGGAATAACACAGCGATGAATTATGCCTGCTTGTTCTATGGCACATTGGCACACTGACACATATTTACATACACCAATTTTACTGAGCCTATATGGTATACCACCTGGGTGGTAGATGGGAAGTGGAGAATTTATTTTGGATGACATGCAGCTAATGGAATTTGTTGCGTAAGCCATGGCAGTTCACTACTATACAAACACTCAACATAGATAAAACCCATCTACAAGATATGTCTGTATACAGGTAGCATAACAATTTCCGCTACTGGTAAATACCTTGTACAGGCTCTGCATTCTGTGTTCACCATCCAGGCTACTCCAAATAAATCATCAGTTTCCTGTCCACCATCTGCATCTGTTCACTGTCATTAAAATATTCCATTATTCTTCCATTATTTACAGTTTTTCTACCCGTACAAGCTCAGTAAAATTGATTTGTATGTCACCTTATGTGTTAGTGTACTATAAAGTCAGCACTATTTTAATTTTGAGGTTTTCCTGCAAACTTAAGCACAAGCTTGAGCAAGCTTTAATGCAGTTAGCTATGGCTGTGACCATGCAGGAAAATAATGGCTTGAAAAGCTGCCAATCTTACAACGGAACAATGGAAATGGATTGCCCACTCACATGCAAATATGCCTTGGCACAAGATGGGAAACAGAGAATGTATTTGGAGTGGCCTAACTGGTAGAAATGATAAAACAAAACATTTGTAAATTTACATCATAGAAAGGTGGCAACCAGATTGATTTAAACTCCACCAATCGGCCATGGCCCTTTCTCCTTGGAAGAGATACACGTACAATGGTACACCATACATAAACAGTGAGGAGAGTAGAGGCCAGATTATATTTAATGCAAACGCTTTATCCGGCAGTTCAAGTAAAAATGACTATACATTCACTATAAAGTTGACCCTGACTTGTTTTAATCCTGGAGTTTTACTCTCTCCACGATAACGCATAAAATAAACTCACTTGGATTCACGAAGGCCCGCAGAATATATCCTGACCACCGAGGGGGTAGAAACTGCATAAGAAAATCCTCACATCTCCACTGATTCGATTGTGGGAACGAGGACTAGCGCACTCTAATATTTTAGAGCAATAGGGGGACGATGTGTTCGAATCACACAACATTTCCGTGACGTGTCTTCTTCACCATTGTGAGGTAAAGAACTAGATCATATGGGTGATCGGTTAGCAGCAGCTCACGGCAGGCCTTCACCGAACCACGAAGCTAGTTGGTGTGTTGTTTGCGAGGTTGTTTGTGCTTTACCAGGTGCTTACCAAACTGTCAGAGGTACCCGATCTATTACCTAGGCCATAGATTTATAACCCCCAGGTATCTGGGGTTTATATATCTATGCCTAGGCTATGTTATATTGACTGCTTTAATAGAAAGTTTCAGAGTCATATGGTAGCATTTTTGTGTGACTTATTCTGTAATTCTTGCGACAGTACACCTTCTACAGTTTCAGATTAATCTTGATGGGACAATGGATTTTGTTGACTATAAACATAGTAGATAAAAAATAATGTCAAGCCAGATCAAGCCGCTTATAGTTCCACTGATGTTTTGCTATAGCTAGTTGATTCCATACATCTAGTTGTATGTCATAGAGAACTCGAAGTACCTTACTTTGATCTAGTTAATGAATGTGAATTGATTCATGTACTGTATTATCCTAACACAATGTAGTTATGTACAATTTCATGCCACTCGCAAGACATTCAGTAATGTGAAGAGTTTGTTACAAGATGAACAGACACCTTCCAACCATTCCAGATATGATGGACTATATCCACCAGAGGTGACCTGTATTGATTTGTAGCTTCCATCATTTATGTACTCACAGGTTTGGGATGACCACAATTTCTTTCTTAATGAGGTATGTCAGCTAAATACACACCCATGTATGCATGTTAAGTGCATAGGTGTGTGCGGGCGTGTGTGTTGTAATCATGGATGCTGCTTGAGTAGTGTATTGTGTACACATGTGTTTGTGAATGTTTTATTGAATCTTAGGATGCTACTTACTGGGGCTGAGTGATACTACCGTTTTAGCGATATATCGCGATATTTTGTTATTAACTATCGTAGGGTCCGCAACGCGAAAAATCGATATCCTCTAATCAACTATCTAACTATTGTCATGTGTTAGGCTAAGTCTAACTTGAATAACACCAGCGTGGCAGCCAAGTTTGTCACTTTCTTCTGGTAGAAAACGATACAAATGTCTTAAAATCACGTGATTTTTCGTTCTAGCAGTTCGTAGGGTTCTTCGTATGCCACGATATTCACTTTCAACATTGTTCAAGTGGTCTATCATCAACTCAAAGTATTGGTGGTTTGATTTTATTGGTCAGTTTCCGGTGGCAGCACGATCTGTGCAGCTTTTTGGCGACAGACAAAATATTTCTTGCTCTGGAGCACAGGACAAGCAGAGCAGCAACTGCGCCGTGGGTCAGCAATGACCAGTACTAGGTAAAGTACCTGCATGCGGAGTATGGTTATAATTGAAGCTTGTTAGCCATCTGGCTGAGCCATCTATATGCTGAAATTCGGCCAAAATGACGCGATTTTTGCAAACAAATACCAGAATGGTTGATACATCAGTGAGACAGTCTCCAACAACAAGGATACGAAGCTTATAAACACCTAACAATACAGCTATCTCGCCCAGTAAACGCAAAGAACAATCCAATGCATGAAATAGGCACTCACATGATCGAAATTCAAATCACGAAAATACCCATTAAATCACTTTCTTTTCTGAATAGGAACCATGCAGTGTACTCCTTTTGTAAATATTTGTGTTAATTGTTCACTCAGGCGTGGTCTGGGCCTGTGCGGGTGTGTTATGCTGTGATGGCATCATAGGGAGAGTGTCAGACTGCTGGGCTAATCGAGATGTTGAACCTAATGCACACAAACTGATTGTCACTTGATTCCAAGTGATTTTAATGTCATTGGAATAGATTATGATTGTATTTTCCAAGATTTCAATATCGATCACGTGAGTGCTTATTTCATGCGTTGGATTGTTCTTTGCGTTTACTGGGCGAGATAGCCGTATTGTTAGGTGTTTATAAGCTTCATATCCTTGCTGTTGGAGACTGTCTCACTAATGTATCAACCATTCTGGTATTTGTTTGCAAAAATCGCGTCGTTTTGGCCGAATTTCAGCATATAGATGGCTCAGCCAGATGGCTAACAAGCTTCAATTATAACCATACTCCGCATGCAGGTACTTTATCTAGTACTGGTCATTGCTGATCCACGGCGCAGTTGCTGCTCTGCTTGTCCTGTGCTCCAGAGCAAGAAATATTTTGTCTGTCGCCAAAAAGCTGCACAGATCGTGCTGCCACCGGAAACTGACTAATAAAATCAAACCACCAATACTTTGAGTTGATGATAGACCACTTGAACAATGTTAAGAGTGAATATCGTGGCATACGAAGAACCCTACGAACTGCTGGAACGAAAAATCACGTGATTTTAAGACATTTGTATCGTTTTCTACCAGAAGAAAGTGACAAACTTGGCTGTCACACTGGTGTTAATCAAGTTACACTTAGCCTAACACATGACAATAGTTAGGTAGTTGATTGGAGGATATCGATTTTTCGCGTTGCGGACCCTAACTATCGTGATACCATGCCTGTACATTACTGTCATTAAAAATCCATTTGTTATGCAGTACTAGGCTAAGAATCCTTGGAAATGATAAAGTCCACCCATCTGGTTTCCCCTGCAGAGAGGTGTGAACACCATAACAACCTCAAAGCATGTGTTACAATAATTGTTACTGTAAACAAGGATGATAGTGGCTAGTTTGCTATCACCTATAAGGACTTCCTGCAGGAATGCTGAGCAATATGCTATGTAGCACCAGCTATGATTGACTTATTTGTAAGTATCGTGAACTATTCAGTATTGTGAATAGTGGCTTTAGTATCGATCGTGATACTAAAATGGCGGTATTGCTCAGCCCTACTACTTACATGTAATCATGGATCTTTTAAATGCAATAATCACTACACACACACACAAACACAGTCATACACATCCACGCATGCACACACACTACACACATACAAAGAAAACAAAACAAAAGTCTTCTTCAGTGTAGTACAATTTATAGTGGTTACGTAGATGTTGTTTGCTTAGTTACTACACTAGGATAAAACTGAGATTTACCTTGGAAACCTGGATACTACCTTTTTGTTCTGCTATGCAGTAGTGAGTTGATATACATAAGAGCTTTTGTAATCTTTACGTGTGTACTGTAGTCTAATTCTAGGGCTGAAACAGTCATGGATATTTAGACTAGCTACTTGTAGTCACACCAATGTGATGTGTTTTATACCACATTCTAAGCAGTTTGTAATTTCTTGATAAACATTAAAACTACCACCATTCAAACTCTATAGTCTTCATGGTGTCATTTCATGATGACTAATACATCTTTGTGAGCTGGGTCATGTGATCTTAATGAGTACTCAAGTTCCAAATCCCAAATATTTGCAGTGTTTGTTTCAGCCCCATGTATACATTGTTAGATAATATACGTACTTAGTTTTCCATATTTGTTGAGCTTTTTGTTGCTAGAAGAAAGTAGTATTTGCACTACGTATGTTAAGCAGGGACCATTGTCCATGATCAACTTTTCGATTTCGCTTGGGCCATGGACCGCTAACTTTCCAAAGTCCAATTTCTGTTTATAACTATTTGTCAGTATACAAGCACACCATAATGTAGTAACTTGTTTGTGTTTACTGCTAAAGCTAGAGGTTAGATAGTCTGACAACTAAGCAGTATAGAGAAATAGGTAGAAGACATCAGCTTGTTCTGTGATATGATTTAATATGCAAAAGTTTGAGACAAGATACACTGTATATGTGTAATGTACATATATACATCCACTTTAAGAAACTGCAGTACAGAAATGTATGCACAGAACCTGTATGTATGTGTACACAAGTTATAATGATGATGTAAAGAATAATTACATAATTCTGTTTATCAACACTTATAGGGACTGTACATCAGTGGCTTCTTATTTACGAGCAAATCTCAATAATTTGTTTTGCTTGAGATGAACCAAATCTAATTTATAGTGCTCTCAAAGTCAACAAGTGTCTTGTGTATATGAAGACACAATTTGACTTGGTATAATCCAACTAATACTATTGTTATTAGATTGTTTATTCTTCCCATGTTGTTTAGTAGTCATGTCAACTAAATAAATGATTGTGTATATTTGTAGGTATAATTTACGCTATGTGCTGTGTAGTGGAATGATGCTCTCAGCAATAATGGTTAGCTTTACAGTTTAATATCTCATTGTAATGTCATCCTATCACAAGGTGTTCACATTTGGATGTGTTGGCAAGTGGGCAGGTGTATACTCAGTCTACTACTATGGTGTATTGTGGGGACTGAATGGTACGTGAGTATGTAATGCTTATTAGAGTATTTGTAGTGACTGTATTATTTGTATGTACTACTTGCAGTCTTAAAATACTTGCTATTGTTTTTTTTGGTAGAGTTGATTACTTACATTAACATTATATGAATATAGTTAATTTTAGGATTATTGCAATCTGCTGGTTGGCCAACTACTGTAGCCATCATGAGAAACTGGTTTGGTAAAGGAAGGTGTGTACACTTGTGCTCTCATTTGTATATTTGCATGATTGTTTTACAAGATGTTTATAAAATGGTACGGTAGTACTGTTTAGTAGGGTTACCCCTAAAATGAATTGTGCCTCCAAAATGCTTCCATTCAAAAACAACAACAACAACAACAACAACAACAACTTATAAGAAGAGTCTTAGCATCAATTCTAGTGTTAGAAACAAAGCAACACTTTAAGAAGGCCTAATATTGATTTTTAAAAATCACTGCCTTGTTTGTTACAGCCAAAAGGCTAGAGGTAAAACAAATCAGTGTATGGCTACAATTTCATGCCACAATAACAAACTCACATGTGGCATGTGCCTTTTGTAGTTCCAACGAGTGTCTGAGTTGTAACTTCCATATCAACATTTTCCTTAGAATAACGTATGTAGATACCACAATACTATTTGAAGTGCTTGCAGTACTATAAGAGGGATTAGATACCTGTAGCAGTACTTATAAAATGTTCACCGTTATCATAAATTATCGAGATAAGAGATACAGTGAGGGGAGTTTATGTATAACAACAGGACCAATTCATATTTGCTTCCTCTCAGTTACATCTCAGATTACAGTCACACTAGACTAGAGTATTTGTCCCTAATGTGTGTTTTATACGTTTTGTTAATGTCTTGTTTGTTTCCCATACTGTACTTCACATAGTCATGGAGTAATATTTGGAGTTTGGAGTGCTAATGCATCAGTTGGAAACATCATCGGTGCCTTCTTGGTGAGATATAGTTCTAGTCATGTCCACCATATAACACTGTATGTGTTGTGATGATATAGGCTGCCTCTGTACTCCATTATGGATACCAGGTTGAGATAAGTGTAGAAAGTGCATATATGTACTGTATGTGTGTGTATGCTTAAGTGTATGCGTACATGTATGCTTGTGTGTATACACACCCACATGTGTGTGTATGTGCGTGTGTGTGTGTGTGTGCACGTGTTTGTGATTATATTACTGTAATTTGAGTATGAGGAATTTATCAGTCCTATAATGATGTTGGAGGGATACATTATTTATGTAAAAGCATTTCCGTGTGCATATACTATACATATGACCAGCCGAGTAATAACAGGCTGTTTTTCATATTCCTCAACTTCCATTTTATTGCTCCTCTGTTCTCTATATGTAGTAACAAGAAGTGGGTAGCCAAAGTTTCAGTCTTTTATGATAGGTACATAAAAAAAATTATGCACTGAAGCAAACCTCAAGTCATTAAAACCTATACACCATTGGATTTGCCTGTTCATGGAGAGCAAGAAATTCTTTTTTAGTGTTCGTACATTAAAAGATACATAAGTTATGGGTGCTACAGAGTTTTCCATCATCATTTCTTTGTTGGAATGGTCTTCTTTCTCCACATGAAGGAGCACAAGGACAGTACTATACCTTGATGGATTTGCCAGTTCATGGTGAACAGGTTAAGCCAAGTCCCGTCTTTGTAGCTGTTTGTTTCAGTTGTGAGTTATGATCAATTATTTAAACGCCTGTAAATTATTTGCTGTACAAATCAAAATTATTGCTGTTCCAACTGCCTAGCGCTATAACTCCAAGACTGTTCATCATAAAAGCTGAAACTTGGCTACCCAACTCCTTTGTTACTATAGATACTGGAGAAATATTAGAACGGAATTCGAGGAATGTATGAAAATGGCTAAATACAATATATTAATAAGACATATCCAATAATATCTGTAAATAGTTGTGTTTCCCATTGCTTTTTGATGCTATCTATCATTGGCTCTCATCCCGTTGTCTAGTGATGTTGTTACCTATATCCATGGCTTTCACCCTAAAGTGGACTCTAGTGCTACACAGAGTATGTTATAGGAAATCACAAGATGTAGTTTGTGCTATTCGTAACATGTTTGCTGTACTTTTAAGAGCAGTTAAATGATTAATGTATTAGTAACTGTGTATTAATTGGTTAATTCATGTCACTGTTGTTTTCTTGCTGAGTTGCTGATGGTTCAATACACGCATCACATGGAGTACAAGTGTTCTTAATTCTTTTTATATTCCAGTATGCCTTTCTGGTGACAAGTGTTGCATTGTTTCTGGCTGGAATTGTGATGTTCTTCACTATTGTTTAACATCCAAAATGTGTTGGTGGGTGTGACTCAATGTGATTTCTTAGTCCCTCCCACTTCTCCTGCTGGACTATCATCACCTGATGGAAAGGATGATCTGACAATTAATGTCAAGGCTGATCTAGTTAGTGAGTTGTACTGTATGTTGTTCATAGACACAATCAGAGGCTAGTAGCTGAAATTGCATGCATTAACCAGTATCAAACTGGTAAAGTAATAGGGTACATACTGTATTGGAGTATATATTAAAAAGAGGATTGATTGGTATATTGTAACTGTAGTTGAACAGACAAATAGTGTGATAGGAAATTTGGAATGTAAAATTGCTTGCATCACAAACAGTCTCAGGATCAAACCTTAAGTCTCTACACAAAGCAATCTTACCACATTGCAAGTACTGCAACTTCTTTGATGCTTTCTAAAAGGACCCATACTAAAAATTATTTTGTGTAGATAAATGGATCTTCAGATTGAAATGCTTCGTACATTTACAAATTTGTATAATTGGAAGTGATTATGCAACATCCTGACCACGTTGTACATATTATGGTAGATGATAATGATCAACGTGAAGCCACCCCGCTACTGGAGCCTACCAGTGATCCTGACATCCCCACATCACCAGATCACTCTATGATGGTACACTCCACTAAACAACAGACACAAAACAGAGCAGTACATTTCTTTAAAGCATTTTGTATACCTGGAGTTGCCGTGGTGAGACATAGTTGTAGTATTATGTACACCACCTCTGTGTTGTGTACTATTTTGTATTTACAGTGTAGTTTTTGAATTAACAGTGGCGGATCTAGATGGGTTTCTGGGGTTTCGACAGAAACCCCCTGTTAAATTTAGCTCTGTGGAAGACTAAATTCCGATCGTGATACTCTAATAGAGCAATCAAAGCTACAGCTTATAGTCACCATCTTTGCCCTACAGTTAGCTATAGTATTTACAGTTTAAAGCATTAGATTTATTGTGATTGTTAACTTAAAATCCAATCTCAGAGCTTCTAAAATCTCAAAATTTTCTGGAGAAATATCATCAGATGCCTTATTCAGCTATACCAACTTTCAGAAACCCCCTTTTAAAAATCCTAGATCCGCCTATGATTAATAATTATAGTTGTAAACTATTGTGGTATTGTTGCTGTAGTATGCTTTATCTTATGCTTGTCTCAAGCTTGTCAACTACTCATTCTTCTTTTGGTTACCGTATTATTTAATAAAGGTGATTGTGTGTGTACGTGTGTGTGTGTGTGTGTGTGTGTGTGTGTGTGTGCATGCGTGCGTGCATGTGTGTGTGTGTGTAGTTTCTCTTTTACACACAAGATTCCATTATACAGTTATTGCACATGTTACATAGTCTGCTACCTGATAATCATTGTATGTATGTATTAGCCTACCCATCATGAGCCACTCCAACTGAAGCTGCACTTCTATCAACACTGTATGATGTGGGTGGAATAATAGGTGTGTGTATGTGTGTAGCTGGTATTGTTCTATTGTCATGCCAATCATGGCTACTTCACAGGTGTAGTACATGAGTAGATCAAAGGCGTTCATGTTTGTTCATAGCATGCATGCACAGAGAGAACTACTGTGGTACTGGCTTTACCTCATCAACTTATGCTAGTGTAAAACTAGAGCTGAGTGATAGTTGCGATCTATCAATAGTGAGTAACAATTGTGATAATGATAGTATGCTATCATGCCATCATGATAAATTATGTATACATATCTGTGCTTAGCCAAAAATGTGGTAACAGAAGCAAACATAATATTGTTTAAGTTGAGGTAACTGTGAAAGTCCACTCAAGTATGCATAACAAAGATTACAACTGTAATACATTACAATTTTTACCAATGGAGTTCGTGTGTTGTATATGTGAGATTGAGTGCCTTTGACAACTGCTAGTAATATCATGATACTATCGCTATTTGATATAAAACTTACTATTAATCGTGAATAGTGATAGTTGCACTATCGCTCAGCTCTAATCTAGTGTAGGCTTTAAAGTTATATCATTCGTTTCACTGGTTAACTAATAACTTAAAGCATGATACTATCAACCATGTATGATAAAGTGGAAAGGTGGAAAGTGATATTTGATTGTATTAACAAAGAGATGAGCTATAAACAATCTCAAGCATAACTCGCATCTATCCTAGATGATCAATGAGCTCTGTCCTTTTGCAGTGCCATGGCATTACCATGAAAGGGTCTCTTGCTCTTCTAGATTTTCTCTCACAATTTAACGTCTCTCCAACTAGGGGATTCCGTATATCCTTGTAGAAGTGAAAGTGTTGGTCATTGTACTGTATACACCTGTATGTCAAAATTTTTATGGATTTTCGCGGTTGCTGAAATCTGTGAAAAAAAGTACTTAAAAAAAGTTTTGCGAGTATGGCACAATGTTGAAAGTCTACACAGTCATGTACAGTCATGTACAGTCATGTATATGTAATTATTGAGAGTAGTGCATACTTTAACTGTGTATGATTTGTTTACTTCCTTTATTGTTCCACAGGTGGCATGGTTGGAGGAATTATTTCAGTAAGTTTTCATATGCTTTGGATGAGTGTTATCAGTAGGGCTATTATCTGTTGAAACAGTTTCATAAAAGTAATTTTAAATTTTAAGTACCAGGATGAAACATGCGTAGTATTATACATTTTAATGCCTACATCTTATTGAGGAACAAGGCTGGTTTTTACTCCTTCTCTGCAAAGGAATAGAATTTTTATATATAGCATATGTGCACTTGTACCTACATGGACTTTGTAGAGATGCTGTTAATCTTCCTATTTACGATTTCAAGGGAGCATACAGTACAGTCGCTTCTTATGAGCAGAATTTTTATGAGACTATAGCAATATATGTAAATACTGTAGCATGCGAGTTGCTAATTGTTATAATTATTTTCTGTTATCATAACACCAGGATTTAGTTGGTAGGAGATGTCCCATTGTAGTAACTATGTTATTATCTGCGATGGGTTTCCTATTTGTCTACCAAGGTACAGTAAATAAATGGATAAATCATTACAAGTTATTATGTAAGCTATTTGTTTAGCATATGGTGACACTCCAACTAAGAATGCTATTTTGATGGCTATAACAGGTGTGTGTGTGTGTGTGTGTGTGTGTGTGTGTGTGTGTGTGTGTGTGTGTGTGTGTGTGTGTGTGTGTGTGTGTGTGTGTGTGTGTGTGTGTGTGTGTGTGTGTGTGTGTGTGTGTGTGTGTGTGTGTGTGTGTGTGTGTGTGTGTGTGTGTGTGTGTGTGTGTGTGTGTGTGTGTGTGTGTGTGTGTGTGTGTGTGTGTGTGTGTGTGTGTGTGTGTGTGTGTGTGTGTGTGTGTGTGTGTGTGTGTGTGTGTGTGTGTGTGTGTGTGTGTGTGTGTGTGTGTGTGTGTGTGTGTGTGTGTGTGTGTGTGTGTGTGTGTGTGTGTGTGTGTGTGTGTGTGTGTGTGTGTGTGTGTGTGTGTGTGTGTGTGTGTGTGTGTGTGTGTGTAGTGTATGGGCATGCATGTGTGTAGGTTACATGTGTATTGTGTGTGTAGTATATGCACACTTGTGTGCGACAGTGTGTGCATGTGTGTGCATGTGTGTAATGTGTGAGTAAGTGAGGCAACATAACCAGAACCAGCTGTTAATTGAGAGTTGATGCCCGGTTATACCTAGCTGTTTTGTTGTTTCCTTGAGCAGACTCTCATTGCTCCAATCCACCTAACTGTTTAAATGGGGAACTGGTCATCTGGTGTCAACTGGAGAAGCAGCCTTCCTAGCTGTAACATAAATGACTACCTGGTGTTAACCGGTGAAGCAAATGCAGGTGTATGTACCTGTTACACAGTGGGTGATGAGACTTTGGGTGCTTACACCTGCAAGAGGCTGTACCTGTGAGACATGGTGCAGTTTCTTGCAGATTACCAGTCCTGCTGCAGGAGGAGTGCTGGTTCATAGCACCTGAGTAGTGCATAGGTCTCCCAGTGCTGGTTGGCTAAGTAGGTGCGACATGCTAGCACGGTAGCTGATAGTTTTGCTTTTGCTTTGTGTATGTGTCTAGTGAGGGAGCATAGCCAAGTGACTGGAGTACTGGCCTGGTAATTAAGGTTCATATGCCCAGTTGTTGTTGTTATTTCAAAGAACTTGCTACAGTTTATCCATCTGTTTAAATGGGAACCTGGCAACCCGTTGTCAATTGGGGAAGGAAATGCCAACTGTCATGTGTCATGCAGCGGGTGAAGGTCCAGGACTTTGGGTTAGGGCTGGGACAAATATTGAAATTTACCTTCGAATATTCACTAATAAAATGTTCAAACATTCGAAGCTTCAGTGTTAGCTTTTAAGTTGTACATTTTCTTTTATTTATGCACATCCTTCTTATAGTTAGGTTGCTTAAAGCCAAATTTAAAACTAATGTGGACACAAGTGACAAAAGCACCAAACTTTTTCCACATATGTAGCACAACCTTAACTTAAATTTTTTGATAGGATCCATCTTATTCTAAACAGGGCCTTTCCATAAAAGTATTTATAGTTATGTAACTAAAGAATTTTCAAAATCGGCAAGCCATATAAGTGCTAGTTTTGCTCTATTTCATGCAAAAGAACATTATGCAGGGTTGAACATTGAACCAAGACCTGATAAACAGTAATATTACTCTCACAAGCTTTATTTAATGCTGAAAAGTAATTTTTTCATTCATACTGACAGTGACCGGATTTGCAAAAAGGTACCTTTTCCACACACAAAATTTGACCCATTTTTTGAACTTTGAAGCTTCATAACTTTTTGATCATGGCATATAATAGCCTGAAATTTCCATGGGTGTAACTACAGTATCTGGCTGCATTCTGATACTAATAGCAAGTTAATCAGTATAAGGAATCAAGTGTTACGTCATTTTGTTTGCTGGTATGTAAAATGTGTGGAAAAGGCACCTTTTCGCTAATCCGGTCACCTATAGTTTACAGCGTATACAGCTTGTATGATCCACAAACTGTATAGAGAAATTTCTCTATAGTTGCTCACTATGGGAATGAATATACACTGAAATATTTGCAGTAATTAGTTTGTGATAATATTATATAAATCTCTTACCTAATACCTTTTAATTTATTTATTTATTAAGGCTTCACAGCACAAGTGCTGAAGGTCTGTAGGACACCTGGTCCTACAAGTTAACGCCTGTTCAAGCGTTAATTGGATGGCTGCAAGTTTGAGGCTGCCCAGGTTCAGTCATGGATTTTTTCCTCCTTTCTTCACCTTTTCAAACACACTTTATGTAACAACTTTAAACAGGCTGTAGGACCAGGTGTTCTACAGAGCTTCAGCACTTGTGCTGTAAAGCCTTAATAAATAAATAAATAAATAAATAAATAAATAAATAAATACTGTAGTCATTCAGATGTCACATCTTATACAGAATTGATTTTGTGCCTGTTTGCGAAGTAGGTATAGCTTGATAACTTACCAACTTATACTACACCAGCTCTTGTTATTTAGTATAAAAATATGTGTTATTGCTACATGCTTGATTTTATGCTGAAATCAAATGCATGACCACAATAATAAGGTTCTTCATACCATTAATCCAGCAGTACAGCTGTATACTATGTAAGATAAAATTCCTTTACTCAAGTCTCAAGCTGAATTAATGCTAAAAATGTGTATTTGTAGTAGTGAATATAATGTATAGGATTTCACAGGGTTTGTGAGAGCAAAGTGTGGTTTAAGTACAGTATAACCGTGGGATGCAGTCACCATGGATTTTTTTCATGAATTTCCAAACAGCTTTCATTAAGCAATGGTAGAGTATAAATGACTAACTACGTACACGTAAATATAATTGCCTTGCTACCAGAGCTTGACTGGACATGCAGGTACGTATATATCAAATGCTACAGTTTTAAAGATGTTTCAGACATATGATGCAATCTGATGAAGTATTGCAATTTTAAGATCAAATTGTAGCAGTGAAAAATAACTTTTAGTATTGCATGTTTACATTCACCATTACCGTGAAACTTAGCAGCCAAAGATTACACATAGTTAGCTTTGACATGCTAGGTTAGGATGTAAAGAACACAGAATTGCAATATGTCGTCGATCAGTTAATCAAAAGTGTAGAATTTCAACTATGACATATGTTTGGCACAATTGTATGCATACAATATTGGGTAAGATAGCTGTGCTGAAATCGCATGCAAAGAAGAGTTCAACTAGCACAGTGGTCATGGTAATTTATTACTGTGTAACAGAACTTTATAGATGACTGTTCTAGCAGTATTATTCTTTCAAATTCCCACATTCAATAAATCAGTCCTGCAAATATAACTTTGACCATGCAGCACTGATTAGTTTTCAGAAGAGCTCAGTTCTTTTCCTTGCTGTTTTTATCTTTCTGTTATGGTACGCTTGTTGTATCATAAGCAAACAATTGATGAAATGTACTCTACTAGCTTTTCCTATAAGCAAGTACATGGTTAAATTTCTTAGGGGGTAAACACTCCTAGATCTGGGCCCCTAGGCTGGAAATTGTACACTTCAAAGCATGCCAAGCTAATCCAAAGACTCCATCTGTCAAAATACGTATATTCATGCTTGAGAAGAGTGCCTATGCACAGCACAACACAGCCTAGGGATACTTGTGGTGGTGGTATGGTGGACTATTGCATGCTTTAAGTGATTGTGGTACGAGTGAATGTAAAACGCAGAGTGGAGATGTACTTATCTTTGTGTTACAGGACTGCCCGACTGCTCTAATAGAGTAATTGTGAATAAAACACAAAAACATAGACATGTGTTGATAAATATTTAAATTTAATGACATAATTTATACTTTAATGACATACTTTATAATTTAATGTCACTTGAAATACTCTAGGTTATTCTAAAGTTTCAAATTACTATTTAAAACACCAAAATTGCAAACAGGCATATTTCCGAGCCTTGGATGGCTTCCCAGCATGCATGCCTGAGGTGGATCCTATCAAAAATTTTAATCTAATGTGGTAAGGAACTCACAGAAAAAAATTGGTGCTTTTGTCAGTTGTGTCCACATTTTTTGCTAAGCCACCTAACTATTAGGTTTTATCTTTCTAAACCTATTTAATAAGTTTGTAAGCATTTGGAAAGTGCATAGCAGCAGTACTGAATGACGCGATCGATCGATTGCAAATGGGTGTGTCCGCTATATTGCAATCATGCATAGGTAAACACCGAGAAATGGCTAAAAGTATGCTTACCATGAATTATCTATCACTTTATAAGGTGTTTTAAGGCTGCAAATATGGTAGCAAGCTGAAACTGCGATGGTTTAAAAATGGGCGTGGCACACGAAGATAAATCGCGAAGAGACGAACATTGATCACGCAATAGGAATAAGCAGCTGCAATAAAGATAATCTAATTCTTTCGTAGACTATAAGTGCATTACGAAGTTTCGAAGGATGCATTTATAATTCGAAGTTTACTTAAGGCCAACATAATAAGATTCATTGTATCCCATCACCTTGAAACCAATCAACTAGTGAGGGCGGGCAGTTATTATTATTAATAACTAAATTTTGTACTTTTAATTAACAACTACTGTCAAACCTTAGAAAATGATACTTATAAATAACTGCGTTAAAACACAAGTTAGTGTATCTACAATTACAATACACTGAAAAGTAATAATTTACAACCAGTTTCAAATACATCTCTATAACACACCTTACATCTCCAGAGCGTCTATCTTGTTCCCTACAAACGTTTTTAGTAACCTCGCTCTCTTTAATTCCTCTGTTACTTCAATATGGTATTGTCCAGCCTTTATACCAAAAAAGAACTCACTGAATGTCACGTTTTCTTCGTGGAAATCCACAATAGTCCACGGAGCTATCACCCTTCCTAATACAATTGTAACTTGCACGCTTCTGTACATTTGTACAGTTTCTTGTGTAAACAATAATAGTCTTACTAAACAACATAGCCACGTGGCAAAGAATATTCTCGAACATATAGCAGAAATCACCGTAAGAACACAGAAATATTTCGTATTTCTAAATACTAATTACAATAATAATTACCAATGCGGAAAGTAAAGTGGTATGCGGGTGGGTGACGGGAAACAAGGAATTAATAAATGCTGGCCTCTTCGAGCCCACGAAGCAGTCGAAGCTTCGTCCCAGCCATACTTTGGATGCCTACCTGTGAAACATGCATGGTACGGCCCTCTGCAGGTTACCAGGAGAATTTGCTCTCGCTGACCTGAGCAGTGCGCAGGTGTCCCAGTGCTAGATGATTGACTGCTAGCACGGTAACTAAATGCTTTGCTTTTATCTAGAATGTGTGTTTATTGTGTTTATTGTGCATGCTTGTGTATGTACTTTCTTTTGTGTGTATGACTGCATGTAGTCACTGTACATAAATGTGCTTGTTGTTGTGTGGCATACCATATATAGTATGAACATACCTTAATTCATTTCACCTCTTTGTGCTGCATAACATTTATAGGGGTGTTTGTTGGAGGACCTGCAAATTTGACCAGTTCAGCAATTTCTGCTGATCTGGGAAAGCAGGTAGATAACTACTTGTAGACTGAATTTGTGTGTACTGTATAGCCAGGTAGCTTTTTGTTAGCTACTGGTATTGACTTTAACATTGGTCTGTGTTGATGTGAACATATGTATTGTATAGATGTTCCAGCCATTTTCATTTGTAATAGCTTTTGCATCTCTGTATAGCCGGCCCTTAAACGAGACAGTGAGGCACTATCCACAGTAACTGGGATCATTGATGGTACTGGTAGTGTAGGAGCAGCCATTGGTCAGGTATGTTAATGTGATGATGAGATATGTCATGATCATGTCACTATAGACAATTATTCCGATCATCAATATCAAGACTAATGGATGGGAATGGGTGTTTTATTTCCTAATGGGAATGGTAAGCTTCTTATTGTTTCAGTCAAGTGTTCAACATTCAATTCATAGTTGTTCTGTAGTGCATTATTCCTCAGTGAACTCTTCTACAGGGACATAAGGTACACTGTATGTATGAGGTGTGCACACAATAGTTTTATTGTGTTTGATAATCTGCGTAAAACAAACCACAATAATTATGGAGGGTAGACACTTATCTCCCCACTAATTTTGTTCACAAAAGCAAGGCTCAGTCCAGCTGAATAGCAGATATGGCCACAAAAACTCCAAGTTACTGGTGACTGTGATGACCTAAATGCTGACAGTGAAGAATTACTCTTTGATGATCCTGAACCAAATTTGCCGCTTGTGTAAGAGTGTCATTATTATAAACCAATTTTCTATCCACCTTGTTTCAGATGCAACTGTAGCACCAAATCTATTCAGCATGCAACAAAGAAAGTGAATTACAGTATTTTTTTTTGTTATTGGCTAGTCACTTACCACCATTTTTTGTAATTCATCAATTTTGCAATTATTGTGCACAACTAGCTAGACAGCTCAGCCAAGCTTAATTCAAGATTCATAGGTTCCAGCATTAACTGTATGGCTTTATTGCTGCCTTTAATAATGATTTTCAAATATAAAAGTAGCAAAACAATTTTTTCACCACTGTACCAGTAAATAGACCAGCCACACACTTACGTGGTAGCAACTCTTGGCTCTAACATTAAGTTTAGAGTTTAGAGCCATCTGAGGGGTGAAGATGCAATGAAAATAGTCGTGTACATGCAAATATGCATCATGCCAACCATTTTGAGCCTTCACTTTGCTTGCTTATATTTAGTAACAACACACTGTATAAATTAAGGTATATGGCATTCCACCATGATTCAAATGCTCCCACCTATCCAAAGTTAATGCTTGGTCTCAAATATAAGCCCTATTCTTTTACATGCAGGCTGGGTCAAAAATACTGTGCATGAGAAGAAATAAAAGACCAGGCTTTTATATGAAGAAATGTGGTGGTACTATTTTCTGGCGGCGCCCCACATAGCTATAGCTACGCACTTTTATCAGCATTGTAAGTGGGTCAGTATTGCTGACCCGGTTGATCTACTAACCCGAATAGTAATCCGGATAGGACCCGAATCTGACCCACATGTGACCCAGTTTAATTAAAACCATAGATTATTAATTCCACTCTAGTGGGATTAATAATCTATGTTAAAATAGAGGGTTGCCTCAAGAGCTAGGCTAAAAGTCCACAAGTGCCAAGTTTCATGATATAGTTAGCCCCGCAATTTTTTTTTGCAATATAGAAAGGATTGTCTGCAAGAAGTGAGTAGCTACGTATTATCAAGTGGGTCATATGTACTATCAAGTGGGTGTGGCTCTTCATACTTATTATCAAGTGGGTGTGGCTCCACGTTCGTATCATCAAGTAGATATGGCTCCACATATGTATCATCAAGTGGTTGTGGCTCCACATATGTATTACCAAGTGGGTATGGCTCCTTGTAAGTCTACATGTAGCTACAGCAATTAAGAATTTCCAGAAGTTAGTTACCTACATTTCAAGTAGCAACACGGATCCGATGATGCCATGCATGCCCACAGAGAACAGCTGATACAATTTCAATAAGTGGGCGTGACTCTATATATCCCGCACAGACAGCAAGGCATATTCCTGAATGGTGGATGTGGCTCCACATAAGTTTGTTGAGCGTTTACAACTGCATTTCCACCAATACAATCGAGCTCATTAACTTATAGTCATGCGTGATCTCATCCGGGTCAGACCCAGATATTCAGTGAAGTAGATAAGACCCACTTGACCCGGACAAATAGTGTGACCCAAATGACCAGGATAATCCAGATGACCCAGCTATACACACACTGTCATGAAATTATTGATATGAAACTTTACATGTGGTTTAACCATCAAAAAAGTTTACATATTTGGTATAGGTTTTTTTCTGATTCAGCAGTTCTAGCTATGTGCAGTTGCAATCATTCACATATTGAACACATACTTAATTGTTTTACTGTAAATTGGCATGTGGCTGTGTAATATCACGTATGCATATACTAGCTTGATGGTCTTATTCATGCTGGGACATGCACACACATTAACTTCATTGTCAGTGGTCTTAAGACTTGCTATACTTTACCACAGGTCTCTAGGTGGGGTCTTGTGTAACAGATTAAGAAGTTACTCTACAAGAAGTAAACACCAATAACATTTTTAAAAATAAATATTCATTGTATGGATCTTAACTTATGCAAAACTGTATGTCTAAAAGGAAACTTTGAATACAGATGTAGTTACAGGATACCACAGTATTTGGTTTACCGAATGATCATGTGGTGATGTATATGTACAGTATACCTATCATGCTATATAGGGTAGAGATGGGACGGTAGATTTCCCCTCAAATTTCCCATTTTGTGTATACAGCATTGAATAATTGCTCGTCAAAATGCTCAGTTGTTTAGTTCATCATAATTCTATGTCTTTTTTTGTGCTGTACGGTACTTATTTTGGATGAATTTTAGCCGGATGAAAGTTTTTAGCCAAATAGTTACTAAAACCACAAAATAAACAGATCTTCATAGTTTTGTATGTCATCAGAATAATGTAATAATTGTACAGGGATTTTTTTAATTGAGTAGCTATATAGCTAACAATATTTCATTCATGTTGTTCTGAGAGTATGTATTTGAGGTTTATCGTTATACAGTAACCACTGAACCAGAGTAGCTAGTCTTGAAGGAAAAGTGAGGCTTGCTGGTTTTTTGACTGAAGAAAAGTCATTGTTAGCACTGAATTGCTGAGCCAGTGATCGGAAATCGTATCTATACCATCCCATGAAAACAAGGTGGTTCATCCATGCTCATAATGCACTTGTCAATTTCATGCCCCACGCCCCCACCCCCGGGCGTCCCCACACCCCAGGTGGGGATTTGACATTGCTTCTTGTCCCCACCCCTGGGGCAATTGACAGTTGTCCAATTCACTGACCGATTTTCGGTAGTTGCATTTGTAAACAATAAAATTGCACTTGCTATAATTTTACTAGCTACAGGGCAGGTTTACTACTAGTCGCATGTATGAAATATACGCTTAGTCATCCTTGAGGTGTGGTCAAATCTCCTACTATGGGGGTGGGGGCATAGTGGGGATTTGACAGCCAATTTTGCCCCAGTAGTGGGGAATTTGACATCACGATTTGTCAAATCCCCTGTATTCCCTCACCCTCCCCGGGGGTGGGGCATGAAATTGACATGTGCATAATTATTACCATCTTTGATTAAAAATAATGGGCGGACGGCACCAGCTACAGATGTCGTTATGTCACGTGCGTACTATGTGATCATGTGAAAATATCTACCATTAGATGACTACTTACTTCACTTCTACTTCTGACATGTCGAACTTACAAAAAGTAAGTGAAGGTTTTATGCGTTATATTCTAGATTGTGTTAATAATGGTTATAATCTTGCGCGAGCGTTTGTGATGCTAGTCGGATCATACATGTAAGGGTAGCGAGCGTAGTCTCCCCCGCAGACTACATGACAACAAGGTCTATGGGTTGTGAGTGCACCTGACTTTGTATTTGTAAGGGTTTGCACCTGTAGATCCAGGGGCGGCCCCTCAGGGGTTTCTGAGGCCCAGAAACCGGTCAAGTGTCGTGTTTAATATAGATGTGTTAACGATTGATTGATTGATTATTAAACTCGCAACAATCGGTAGTCTGGCGCCGCCCGCGCCTTCGCAAAAAGTAAGGGTCTGGTGAAATACAGATACTAAATCATTTCTACCGCCCAGATTCGGCGGTAGCCAATTAATGCGTGCCAATGACGTTCACTCAGAAATCACCTTGGCAACGCAATGCTTTTGTTCAAACTGAAGGGCAATCATCTGACGTAACAAGTAGTTATGTATGCTCATAGGCGATTCTCAGGGGGGGCCTTGTAAAAAATCTTGGGGAAAAGTTGCTGTATAGATTGGCATTGTTATTTTTAGCATTTTTCATGTTTTCAGAACAAATTTTAGGCTGTTTTCAAGCCTTTAAATTGCAAAAATCCTGCAACTTCTGGGGGTTGCACCCCCAGACCCCCCTGAAATTTCTACTTTATACTATAGCCAAACAACAATAGTTATGTTGTTCCCTACTGGGCCCCCCCTGTAGGTCAGGTCTAGAATCGCCACTGCGTATGCTGTACTAGTTGAATTCCTTTTGAAATGATTTGGTATTTGTATTTCACCACACCCTTACTTTTTGTGAAGGAGTGAGTGGCACCAGACCAAACAATCGGCTGTAGTCGTTCCTCCTTGTCGAAGAGGTGTGGTCATAAAAATGCGACACACACACCAATTGTCAGCCATTTTTGTAAGGCAAAAGGAATTTGATGTCAACTTGAACTTATCAATCAATCAGTCAATGATAACAATAGATAGTTTGAGGACTACACCATTAATATATCCAGGTATGGTAAAACAAGTTCAGCTGTACGGAAAAGTCACCCCATTATTCTTTTTCAGGTATTGAATGACTAATATTTTGGGTAGTGATTACTTGATGCAGTATTATGGTATGCAGAAGCACTTCAAAAATATTTGCTTTACATTGATTTTCCTGATATTGACCCTACAAATGCCAGTGTTCCATCAGTGCATAAATATAGCTAGATTATGTCATCGTACAACCTTTTGTCTGTCACTGCTTTTTACACTATAACGTCTTTAAATAAATAAAATGGGTGTGGCTCCATGTATGACTAGCTACAGACAGTGCTGCACAATCTAAATAAGTGGGCGTGGCTCACAAAAGATGATGGGATTTTCCACATTGTTAAGCAAAGCAGCATTCGTGGTGAAACTTTTGTCGTGGTTTTTGACAAAACCGCAAAATCTCCTAAAGTTTAGCCCATCAAACTTTCCCCCATACGGTAACATGGTACTTTTAATAGCAGAAAACTATTATTCTTGTAATTTAAAGTATCTGGTTTATTCTACCCTTAACTGGGTAGGAATATAGTGCTGTGGTAATTTGATGTGTCAAATGTGCCCATAAGGGTAATCTTCCAAGATTTGGTCACAAATATCTTACCATGCTTTGTTCCTAGTATATTGTTTTCTTCAATAGTACATGCACCTGATTTTGGTTCTAATATTGACCACTTTATTAGAGTCGTGGTGGCAGGTACACTAGCACTATCTATGCAAGTTATAGTCGCTAAAAACTTCCAGTCTCCAAGAGGTTATAGTCTGTGTTGAAACAGATTCTTAATATTTGGTAAATACTCCACTTCATTTTTAATATCAGCAAGAGACAGCACCAGTGAATCATATTTAACTACATGTAGTCTTTTCCCAGTTTGAGCCCCGTCCCATGTCAGTTTAACTCTTATGTATCTTCTGTTTTGTGATGAAATCTGCATCAGGTGATGATTTAGCAATTTACAGTAGATGAAAATTCTTAGCAAATGTATAAATGTCGCAATGAAAGAAAAATACATGTGTACACACTACACATATAACATACTAAATCCTTAAGGCAAAGTTCCAGTCTCTCTTTCAAGGACTGCCGTACATCACATGTTCAGTTGGGTATAGGCTTATATTCCATAACTTAAGCTCATGGATACGGTCCTTTAGCTTGTATTGCCTATAGTCATGGTCTTACACAGTTGTGCCAGCTCTTGGTATGCTTTGCCTGATATTATTGAATTTGTCCTATATATGTGACCTACAGTATCTTGCATAAAAAAGTTAGTGAATTTGTCACGATAGCTTCCTGAAAGAATATTCACGAAGGTTGGACGAAGTTTACATGGTTATAACAACTTTCATTGTCATGCTGTGTTGAAGTATGGGTGTAGCATGTTTCTAAAGACATACTGGTATAAGTAGCAAGTTTCTGGGAGATGCTGTGATGGTTTTCACCAATGACATGTTAGAATGCTCTGACAAGGTTTCTGTGGAGCTTATACGCCCAAGAATTATGTGGGCAAGACAATGTCATTACTGGGGTCATATTTTGAAGTAGTTGCAAACTGAAGGGCTCTAAATTGCACATTCAGTGTGTTTGTTACTAAATATCCAATTGAAATGTACAAACAAATGATATAAGATAGGCAAACTGGAGATACAATCATTAAGCTTTACACCTGTCTTTGGGTTAGTGTTTGCATCCATTCCATCAATACCAATGATGTCTGTCTTGTACCAGGGAGTATGCTAGTAGTACATACCTGTAAGGCTATTTGCTTTTTGGTCTTGTCAATTTTTTCGGTTTGATCAGTAACAAACAGCAAAGATTACAAGTTCATTAGTAACCCCACCACAGCTTTCTATCTGGGATACTGACCACAGACATCAAAGGGAATCACAAAGTTACAAACAATGTTTTATGATGTCGAAACTATGTCAAAGTTAATTATATGTTTCTGACCCCAAAATTGGCCAGGTCACCAAGCTTGTTTTCTTTTTGTAACTTTTTGATGTGGCAGTGGTACACTGTATTTGATGTAGCATTACATGATTTATAGAGAAAACAAGTTGATGTTGTGCTACTTCTAAAAACCAGGCGCCATGCAGCTAGCTAACTCATCTTGAATTAACTATAGACAGTATATGCTACTATGAATTAACCAACTATGCATTACTACTTTACAATAGGGTAGTTTTGGGTTGTACAATAATATTATTAGCTAATTCTCGTATTTTGTAATTCATGAAATATTCGTAATTCGTTCAATTACGTTGCTATGCACTGCTAAGGAAGCGTTTGTTAAACAAACCGCTTTTACCAACATATTACGCACAGAACTATCTTCTAAACTGTTTTATAGTGTGACTAATGTGTTTTTTTCCACAAATTCTCTCGACAAAGCCTCAAAGCTACTCTTCATTTTTGTTCGTGTACGTAAGGGATACGCCCCCTTTCAACTCAAAGCAATAGGCTATTCCTGGTAGTGTACGAGGCCTGCACCATTGTTTTTCAGTTGCTAAATGCCTGAAAACCTCAAAAGGAAGGTAGTCTGAGGAAAGTCACCACACCCGTATTTCAGTCCGCTGAAAAGAAACCACCTCAGAGCAAAGTTCACCTGTGCAGAAGTTTAATACAGACTTCATTTCACTTTTACTTCTTACGTAAAAGCTACTTTTACCGTTATTAAACAATTTTGCTTACGTGGGTGCGTACGGACAAACATAGATAGGTAGATAGATAGGTACACACACACACTTTTACGAAAACAATTTCAGTAAACCAGGTGCGCGCCCACAGCCGGCCAAAGTGGGCGTGCGCCTGGTTTAAAAAAAAGACAATGTATAAAGTTAGTGCATCTTTATAAAGGGAAGAGTGTTTACAAGACATGAATACTGTATGGTGATTGTACAGTTCATTCAGTAAACAATAACCAGGAAGGGAACCAGAAACATATAAATAACTTTTCATGGCCTTATGAGTAGCTGGCTACATGAAATACATACTAATTAATCCTTCATTAATTACATCCTTTGAAAAGTGTTGTTGTTGATGAGGGTATTACTATTTAGTGGACTGGACTACTTGACTGGTATACTTAATTTCGTTTTTGCACATTATATGGTTGGATTTATTGAGTTTCGCCAGTTATTAATGGCTGTTCAGGAGCCTGCAGCCCACTGTTAAACACTGAATATGGGCAGTGAAATGTACAAAAACTGTCTTAATAATTTTGCTACTGTTCAGTTATACTACTATACAGTATGGAGCTCATAAAGCACTTATGTCATACCCTGTAATGCTGCTATGTGACAGCGATAGTTAATCAGCAATCATCTTTCCCGTTTACAATGTTGTCCTTAGAGCAATCTCAACAAGCAAGCTGTGTAGTCTTTTATCTGCAGGGACTTTAAACTTTTTCAGCACACGGTGGTGCTTATAATTTCTTATCGTCCCCTGTGTTGATATAGATGTCTGACCACGAAAAACTACTCACTGAGCTTGCTCTTTGTTAACTGGAAGGATGATTACTGTGCATTACAGGGTAAGGAGTAAGTGCTGTATTGAGCCCCATGCTGTATAGCAGCATAACTGAACAGTGTATTATTAAAGACAGTTTTTGTACATTTCACTGCCCGTATTCAGTGTTAGACAACTGTAGTTGTGTTTTTAGTAGCCATGGTCAAGTTGCTGATCATATGCAAAAGAAATTAATAAACATATAACATCTCAGATGTGTATGATCCAGTTGTACAAGTGAACATCATCCAGTGTTTATCATACAGTACGATAGTAACATCATCCAAAAAAACCCTTTTCCCTGACAACGGTGAGGCAGCATTGGTTACGTAAAACTGAGCCTAAACTAGCTTTCATATTGACCCGAAGTGCTTTCAACAAGTTGCTATGGAATTTTTTAAATTGAACAAAATTTTCTACTGACTGACTGAGTAACTAATGCCTTCAGACAAGCATAACTCGATAACGGCTAAGGCAACAGACTTGATTTTTTCACTGTTCAACATTGCTTCAGCTGGACACGTGCCTTTCGGAATACCGCAGTGCATACAATGTATTCTTCATTACCAGTGTCCTCATTTGTGTCCCATTTATCTTTGTTGACAGCAAAAAATGTCGATTTGGTGGTAATGCGAGATGGCTTCCCTTCATCATGGAAATGATCCATACTTTTCATAGTAACTACTTCGATTGCATAGGTGCTTTTTGAAAAGTTCTTGATTTGTAATGCTGTGTAACGGGTTGGACATAGCTATAACAACGGAGCGTAATGGGTATTTCACTTTTCAAACGATAATTGAAGGCTGGGGGTGCAGTGCCATTTCTTTACTTTTGATGTGGTATGCATGGTTCACCCACCAGTCATAATAATTTTATTTTACAAGAAAGTTAATAAACAAGTACATAAACAAGTTGATGTTGTGTTACTTCTAAAAAGCAGGTGCCATACAGCTGGCTAACTCATCAATAGGTTTTTGGTTTGTAACTTTTCAATTACGTTTTTATGCATTGCTAAGTAAGGAAGCGTTTGTTACACAAACTGCTTTTAACAACACATTACATACAAAAGTATCTTCTAAACTGTTGTATAGTTTGGCTATTGTGTATTTTCCCATAAATTCTCATGGCAAAGCCTCAGAGCTGCTCTTCATTTTCGTTAATGTACGTAGGGAATACGCCCCCTTCACAACTCGAAGGGATAAGCTATTCCTGGTAGTCTAAAAGGCTAGCACTGTATTTCTCAATTGTTAAACACCTGTAAAACCCGAAGTGAAGGTAATTCACAAAGTGTGAGGAAAGTTGCCACACTCGTATTTCAGACTGTCTAATAGAAACCATGTCAGAGCAAAGTTTACCTGTGGAAGTTTAGTACAGCCTTCATTTTGCTTTTACTTCTTACGTGAAAGCTGCTTTTACCATTATTCAACAATTTTGCTCAAGTGGGTGCGTATGGACAAACATAGGTAGATAGGTAGATAGATAATTACACACACACACACACACGCACTTTTACAAAAACAATTTCAGTAAACCAGGCATTATGCTGTGTCCAACTGGCTGGCTGTGTCCAAGGCCGGCTGTATTCAATGCGCCACAGCCAGTGTAGGCACACTTGGTTTAAAAATTGGAATTTTCAACTAGAGTAGGGACCATAGCACATTGATAAACAGTACTGAAACAAGCTGGAGTAGTGCATGCTATTAAATCACAATAACACAATAAGAAGTGTTATATCCCTACTGTGCTCAAAATACCATATGGAAATACACAGTAGAGTTGGTCACGACTCTAGTTGATCATGAAAATTCCATTTTTTGTGTACTTGTTTAAAGCACACTTTTATTTGGAGTTTGTCCATCCAATGGTTTAGAGAGAATGTTTTAAGATACAACAACACTGATGAACATGCAGATATTCAGTATAATTATCTTATATGGTTGGAACATATATCTACCAACAGCTCCTTGTGTTTTCTATGCATATGGTACAGAGCAAATACATAGTCAGAAATAATGGTTAAAATTTGGTAGCAATTTGGTAGCAATTTGGTAGCACCGATGACAAGCTAAAATTGACTGCATGCTGTCTGCACTGTCCTACAGTTTGGACTGACTCATTCACACATGTACTATACATGGTAGCTGAAGGAATATTTAGCTGCATCCAAGGCCAAGGTTACCATGAGTACACAGTAAATAATCTGGGATAGCTACATTAGTAGGGGTAGGAGAATGCCTTGCAGATGCCATACAAAAAAAAGATTTAGAGAAATGTCTTGCTGCAGCTGTGGAACATACTCAGTAGACAGCTATCTTTAAAATGTTGGCTCTATCTTCATCAGAAATTGTTGGGTTTCTCTGTGTTTTTTTAATCTCTTTAGCTAGCCAGATATTTGGCAGATTTAAATTTGACAACTTCAGTGAAAATTTGCCAACCACCAAATGTCATATTTTCTGCTTAGGCAGTCGTCTGTTTTAGACTGCTACTTTTTCTTACAAGTAATATTTAATTAGTAATCATGCTGAGATAATACATTCAGTCAAACATTATACAAACAAGTATTTTATTCTATTGTGTACCAAACTAAGGAAACCATGTAAGTACATAAATGTAAGGCTAATCTTCAGCTGGTTAATACACCTGTATAATATCTAGTATAGATATCACTGATGAAATTGATATCTATTACAGGTTGAGTACGATCAACTCCTTGAAGCAGTTCGTGATGGAGATATCACAACTATTAATAAAATGTTAGACAGTGGAAAATTTACAACTGAAACAAGAGGACCATCAGGTGATCCATGGGTAAGTGGCTGCACAACATCTAGTTGTTTACACTGATATTAACGGTAGCTATTACTATGTGGGAAATTCCCTACATGTTACCACTGTCTGTTCAATACCAAAGTAGGAATTTTGTTATGTAGCTATAATAACCACCATCATTTGTATTTCTTGTCTCACCACTTTTTATCACTGGAATCATACTTCACTAATAATTGTTAGTTTGTAAACTTCTTCAGTTATAGCACAGCTACAGTACACGTGTGGCCATAACTGCTGTACAAGAGTATCTCAATCTCACTGCAGTACCTCCTTCTTACAGTACACAAAGTGCTTCAGATAGCTTTAAGTTTCTAAATGTGCCCCTTTAACACCTCGGTATAGCTTCTTTCCTTACATGAAGAAGAAGACAACCATGTAATTAAAGATAAAAAGTACAGAAGGCAGACACTCGTTAGAACCAGAAAAGGTATATGCCACATGTGAGTTTGTTATTAATAAGGACAGCATGCTGCTTTGTTTGGCCTCTAGTCTTGAGACTGTGATCAGGCGGGTAGGCTCACAGGCTGGCAGACTACAAATCAAGTGTTGGTAATGTTTTGTTTTTTTTTGTAAAATTTCCATGATCTGCATTGTGCAGAACTTATGATAAGAATTCTCTGTTGTCCTGCCACAATGTCCTGGCAAATTAAAATTGGCCGGACGATTTCCAAAATTGACTGGACATGTGAAAGACAAATGCCGAATATGTCCACTGTAGCATAGCAAATGAACATTATCATGAACATTATCATGAACCACGATAGTGGGTTCATAATAGGGATCGCCCATGTTTTTTGCAAAAATCCTAATAGAACGCACGCCTAAAAACCACCTTGAAAAGCATCCTTCAACTCAAAACAACCCTCTGGTGGTTCTTTGCATTGAGTATAGGTCCAGTAGTAAGTATCAAGTGAAAAGGAAACAGTATGTGTATTTCAGACAAAACTGAAATATGCCAGTTTGTTCATATTATTATTCTTATTATTTATTATTCATAATATTATTATTATTATTATTCTTTCACAGGCATAGCGAAGTTTACAAGGAGAATCCTGGGGTCAAAAGTAGCAAGGCTTGCTGAATGGATCATTGTGCGTGTCCATGACCTATTTTTGATTTCGTTTTCGGATGGAAACAGCCCAAACCGGGCCGTTTCTTCTTTCCAAAATGCCATTATGCTCGAGAAGCCATACAAGATCACGCTCAACGTTAGGTTTTTTGATGTGCGCTGCTTGTGGCTAATAGAATCTGTCTTTATTAAACTCAGTATAGACCAGGAAGCTTAATCTGGGCTGATAATTTTGTTGCAAGGTGGTTTTTTCGCTCCGTGATTATTGTATGTGGGCGGGTTATCCAGATTAAATACTCTAATAGAGCAGTCATGTAAATACTCCAGTAATTCAGTCAAGTGTATAACGACAATCCTTGCACTGAATTTGACAGCTATTAAAGGCACCAGTAATGTAAATTGTAGCTCATATTGGGAAACTCTCGGTCTGTATGCACATTGCAATTTTGATCAGTTTCATGTTTGTACTGAAACATTAACGGCGTTACTTTGCAGAATGCAAAATTACACTATTCACCAGTCTTCATTATCAATCAAGAAATCTATGTTAATTTGTACACATGATATTGTAGTCAATAGTGTGAGAAGATATTGCTGAGGAGATGATATGTTCCAACAACTTGCAGCAAATACTAGTCAATGATATAGGTCTATAGTTCAATGGATTAGTACACGGGCCTTTCTTGTACGTATACTGGTGTTACATATGCCCTCTTCCAGTCTGAAGGGAGTTCACCCTGATGTATACATAATGCAGTCAAGTGTATACCAACAATCCTTGTACTGAATTTGCAGCTATTAAAGGCACCAGTAATGTAAATTGTAGCTCATATTAGGAGACTCTCAGTCTGTATGCACATTGCAATTTGATCAGTTTCATGTGTGTACTGAAATGTTGACAGTGTTACTATGCAGAATGCAAAATTATACTGTTCACAACAGTTTTCTTCATAATCCATTACTGGATTAATAAAAAGTACATAAACTAGATGAATAAAAATTGGAAATTTTAAAATGGGAATAGGGATCGCTGAAAAAAGCCACAAAACAAGAAGGGATCGCTGGGGTGGTAATGTAAACCACAAATCCCTATTTTGACTCTCTGTCGGTGGTAATGTGAACCACAAATCTCTATGTTGACTCACTTCAAAATGACAGAGGATGTTACTAAAAATTTATGGCAAAGAGTCAAAATAGGGATTTGTGGTTTACATTACCACCCCAGCGATCCCTTCTTGTTTTGTGGCTTTTTTCAGCAATCCCTATTCCCATTATAAATTTCAAATTTTTTATCCATCTAGTAGTGGTAAGATGTCACATGACTTACTTCAGTTGCTTTGTGGTTACAGTACACCAGAGGGTTGCCAATGGTACATTTGTGGTCACTCCCTTGGGTTGTAAGAATGTATACTATTTCCTAGCAACCAAGTGACTGTTATTGCTATAGCATGCCAGCTCAGCCCTTAGGCTCTTCCTTGTGCAGGACAATTAAATTGTATATTATGGTCAGACATCTATGCAATTTGACCCATCTCTGGACGTTATCCTAAGCTCTGTAATTCTTGGTTCTAACACTGGATTTGATGATAGGTGCACTAATGGCTAAGGTGATTTTCATTACATGTGATAAATCATTTGGGAGACTCATGCTGCCATACTGTTTGATACAGTGGTCTAATTGAACATACAATGCACTCAAAATACTCTAATAGAACAGTCGTTTCCAATTTCAAGATAATGATAAACAATGGTCAGATAACTGATGGTCTATTGTATTGCATTGTAATCTCCATCGTGTGCATATCGTACAGCACAATAGTACTGTATAGTAGGGATCATGAAGGTTTGGGCTTTTTTGTTCAAAACATCATCCTAAACCAGCCTCACAATACCTTCATGGTGCCTTGGCAGTATTGGTATTGGTTAGGTATAACCAAGCCCAAAAGCGTCACTCAGTACGACCTGAAACACTTTCAAAAAGTTGCTACAAAATTTAAAGAAAAAATTATTTTATACTGACCGGCTGACTGACTTGGCTGACTAAGTGATGCCTTCAGACAATCATAACTCTGTAAGGCTAAGGCTATGTATGGGCTTGGTTTTTTCACTGTTGGATGTTGTTTCAGCCCGACTGGTTCGATCCTTTTGGTATACCATAGTACATACAATGCATACTTCATGGACTTATCTGTTTGTGTCCCTTTTAATTGTACAAGGTGTCGATTCATGGTAGCACCATAGGATGGCTTCCCAACATTTGACGGTAATCTCTGTTGCAACTGATTGATTGCAGAGGTCCTTCTCCTACCGTAGTGTTGTAACGCTATGTAATGGGCTGTGTATGTACTGTATACCCTCAGATTTGTCACACTGATGTATTGTAAGTATGAAGTCCATGAGCGATACTGCCATTTTAGTATCACGATTCATACTAAAGCCACTATTCATGATACTGAATAGTTCACGA
Source organism: Dysidea avara (assembly GCF_963678975.1). Taxonomy (NCBI): domain Eukaryota; kingdom Metazoa; phylum Porifera; class Demospongiae; order Dictyoceratida; family Dysideidae; genus Dysidea; species Dysidea avara. The sequence goes on along the minus strand of NC_089278.1, from coordinate 28,414,254 downwards.
TACTTATAAGTAAGTCAATCATAGCTGGTGCTACATATTTTGCTTAGTAATTGGAAGTCTTTAAAGGTATATCGCATCAAACTAGCGACTATCATCCTTGTTTACAGTAACTGTTGTTGTAACACATACTTTGAGGTTATGTTATGGTGTTCACAGCTCTCTGCAGGGTAACCAGGTTATGACTTACAAGGATTCTTAGCCTAGTACTGCATAACAAATGGATTTCTAATGATAATAATGTACAGGCATGGTATCACGATAGTTAATAACAAATTGTCACAATATTGATACTTTAAAAATATTGTGATATATCGCTAAAACGATAATATTGCTTAGCTCTACCATGTACAGTATGTACTGTGGCTCTGTGCAAGAAAAAAATATAATTATGTGGTAGAGTGCTAATATTGAGTCTATAATTATCTCTCTTATGCTTACATATATACTCCAAGCTTCATGTAGCCAGATCATGTACTCTTTACACATTATACTTATTGAATTAAATTGCTGGTAATGTGGTCTGTTTCAGGTGAGGCTAGTCTGCATACTGATATAGTTGTTGACTTGTTGTAGGTGTCCACTTTATTACAACAGTGTAATAAAGAACATGAATCTGTTTCATTCTACAAGCTGTTAGTGTATACTTTAATTTTGGGCAGCTGCTTCAAAGCTGCTTATCTTTTAAAAAGCTTCATTGTTAATGTTCTTTATTCATATACACCAATCTACCAGTGATGATATGTGCATAATAACTATGTGTCCTTTGGTAACCAGACATGTGGTATACTATACTGTATGATAGGAGTAATGAAGGTTGCCCGAAGAAATCACCCAGCAATCATCCTCACTTATTCTTCACCCCCATTTGCCATTTTGGTTAGGTATAGCCCTTCAGATTGACCCCTCCCCAGACACTTTCAATAATAATTTTCTTCTAATCGACTGACTAGCTAACTGATGCTTCCAGCCAAGTGTCATTCAAGTATGATCCTGGCTATGAGCTTGATTTTTTAGTGTTCAATGTCCCTTAGGCCCAAGCCATGCGTTTTTTCCAACTGCAGCAGCTATGATGAATGCATCATTGACTTAATTAAACCAGGCGCACGCCCACAGCCGGCCGAAGGCCGGCTGTGGGCGTGCGCCTGGTTTACTGAAATTGTTTTCGTAAAAGTGTGTTTTGTACCTATCTATCTACCTATCTACCTATGTTTGTCCGTACGCACCCACGTGAGCAAAATTGTTTAATAACGGTAAAAGCAGCTTTTACGTAAGAAGTAAAAGTGAAATGAAATCTGTATTAAACTTCTGCACAGGTGAACTTTGCTCTGAGGTGGTTTCTTTTCGGCGGACTGAAATATGGGTGTGGTGACTTTCCTCAGACTACCTTCCCCTTGAGGTTTTCAGGCATTTAGCAACTGAAAAACAACAGTGCAGGCCTCATACACTGCCAGGAATAGCCTATCGCGTCGAGTTGAAAGGGGGCGTATCCCTTACTTATGCGAACGAAAATGAAGAGCAGCTTTGAGGCTTTGTCAAGAGAATTTGTGGGAAAAAACATGCACGTTAGTCGCACTATAAAACAGTTTAGAAGATAGTTTTGTGCGTAATATGTTGGTAAAAGCGGTTTATTTAACAAATGCTTCCTTAGCAGTGCATAGCAACGTAATTGAACGAATTACGAATATTTCATGAATTACGAAATACGAGAAATAGCTAATTATATTATTGCACAACCCAAACTACCCTATTGTAAAGTAGTAATACATAGTTGGTTAATTCATAGTAGCATATACTGTCTATAGTTAATTCCAGATGAGTTAGCTAGCTGCATGGCGCCTGGTTTTTAGAAGTAGCACAACATCAACTTGTTTTGTCATCATTTCTTTGTCCACAACTACGTACGTAGGTGTTGACTTGTGCTAATACATCATGGGTTCAGTGCTGACTATTACAATAATTGTCCATATGGCTTCCATAGCAAGTAGATTTATTGCAGGGACACATCTTGGTCTGTTCTTCATTTGTATTGCTATATAGCTAGTGGTAAAATAAATTAGAGTGGCCAATTGCTTTTCAATATTTGATAGTTGGCACACATTCAGTCGTGTAACAGAATCATTTTTTATAATACCATAACATGGTGTACTTGGCAAGAATTTTAATTTGGCAAACTGATGGAGTTTAGCTGTGTTACCAAAATAACCCCAGATTGGTATGATGACTAACAAACAAGATATCAAGGTGAAACTACCAGGTATGGCTATTATAATAAAGAAGCAACAGTATTTCTACTCAACTTGGAAAGTCAGCAGAAAATTCTAACCCAGTGTTAGGGAACAGATTTAAACCCTTATAACCACCTACTGTAGGTGATTTCTTCCAGAATTGAGTAGTCAATTGATTCTTATTTAGTCCCATTAGAACTCATGTTCAGATATGTTAAGAGTCCCTCGACATATTTGATTTGATTTGATCAATTGTTTATCCTCTAGATAATGGTCATAAGCCTTTCTTCTTTACCAGAGCAACTAAGTACATACATATACAACACACAGAACAAAGTACTAACAAATGTACAAAAACAAAAAAGTACATTAGTTAATAATAATAACTACACAACACATAAATACAATCAGGACACACATAGCTACAAATTTAAAGCTCATAATTACTTTGCTCATTATATAGATTTAGCGTAATTAACAAAGATAAGACAAGTCAATGTACTAGGAAATGATGCTGTTGAATGGATTGAACTCCAATAAGCAGAGGCACTACAACGAAAATATTTCCTAGTTCTGGAGAGCTTAGAATTACAAGTATTCGCAAAATAATTGCCACCCCTCAAATAGAGTGTCCATTTGCAATTCATGACGTCATTTGGAATAATGCTTATGTACTACGTAGATTCACCAAATCTGATGCCCACCAATCAGACTACACATGTCTGGCTTCATTCTTTCCTTTGATCCATTGTGTACTGGTTCACCAGTCATATATTACGTATGTAAGTAAACAAACAAGGAAAAGAAACATAAATTGAAATAAAAAGCAAGAAACAAGAAATGTCATCTATCCCAGGGGCAGCGGAGAAAGAGTGGCAAGGGTGGCTGTAGCCCTTGTGGAAAAGATTATGGGAGGCTTATTCCCCCCCTCCCCCTAAAATTATTTATAGCTGTCATTGAGAGCCTAGCTCAATAGCATCAATAATTTGAGATACTACTAATAGAGCAGTCAAGAACAAGGTACTCTAATAGAGCAGTCACAGTATTCCTCAGAGGAGCAGTGTAGCAAGCTACGTGTGTAGTTATAAATAGGGAGATATTGTTGGTCGAGGGCAACTATTGCCAGTAGGTTGTGACCTCTTTTTTTGTTTTATTTTGTTTTTGTTGTTGTTGTTGCTGTTTTTTTTTTGTTTTTGTTTTTTTGGGTCTTCGATGTACAGTTAGGCCATGGCATCACCAAGCTAGACCCCAGTCCCCACCTTAAATGAAGGTTTCTCCTCTGCCCTTGATCTATTTCTGGTGGACATTTAATCCTTATAGCTTGTCAATAGTACAGCTATGACTGAAGAACATGTAGGGGTTAATTGCCCACTAGTATAGCTGTAGGTGTAAACAACCCTCCTTGTTTAGTTGCTTTTATATTTTCCTTATTACTCTGTCTCCATGTTACCTAATAACAATTTACATGATGTGTTAATACATGTCACTGTCTTTGTGTATTTAGTTTGAGATGACATTAATCGCAATCGCTGCTTATTATAAGCAACCCGAAGTATTTAGAGGATTACTTATAAGAGGAGCAGACATCAATGCTATTGATGGGGTATGTTATCATTTGGTTGATGTATGTGAGTAAATTGTATTACTCCTTTGGTTGGATATGTATCAGGGTTAAACCAGGTCCGTGTTACTGACCCAGATGACCCATCAACCTAAACATGTCATCCATCATAGAAGTTCTTAATGTATGTGCTTCAGTACACACTAGAATGATTGCCTAGCTTTCTTTGTCTCAACATTTTACTATATGGTCAGAGGAGGGTGAACATGACTTAAGCGTTGCTAAAATATATTATACAAATGGTTAGTTTAAAATGTGATGAAGAAAACTAAGCTTACAACAGGAATTTTCTAGCAGTGTTTATTGCTGCTTCGTATGACATGTGAAAGGCTGAGGTAATTGCACACAATATACATGATATTGTTAATAATGCCTTAAGGTATTTGAAAAGCCAAACACACCATTTTAAAACTTAGACTAAACTCACTTTGATTATTTGATTATCCAGCTCACATGAACAATAATTTTACGTAGCGTTTAAAATGTGTCCACCCTCCTCTTCTGTATGGTTATCAGATCACTGACCAGCTTGGATGTGATGTGGAGGATGGTAACATGGATACTAGTCTACTCTCTATTAGTAGTAGTTGCGGTGGTAGACTAATTTTGTTACAATAATGGACGTAGTTCTTAATGGACATTACAACTAGTTATGGGGATATAGCCCTTTATTGAGTTACTATGAACTTTGTTGAAAATCTAAATTGTTGCTGAAAAACCTAAATTTGGCGAATAATCATCCAAATCACCAAATTTACCAATGTTATTTACATATCTCATGTTGAAGCTTTGATAGCAGCTGATTACATCGACTTGAGAGGCTACAGGTGGCTTCATGTGTGCTTACAAACTTAAACACACTTTACTTATAAATTACTGTGGCTCCATGCATGCCAGTGGGTGTGGCTCACAACAGAAGTTGTCTGCTGCAAGACTAGACTAGAATTTGTACTAATTCAGTGGGCATTACTCCAAGTAAACTTGAAGATAGTGGAATTGTGCATACGCATTGATAAATGTGTGAGGCTCCACATATACCTGCAACAGAAACACGTGATCTGAATAAGTTGGCATGGCTTACGAAAGAAACTGGGCTGCAGCTGAACTAGGCTAATATACTTCCACACAAACTAATTGATCCATTACACATGTGGATAGTCTATAAAGCAGTCAGACCTGATCCAGGGCTTCTATTGTGAAAGTGACCAGGCAGGTAGCTAGCCTACTTTAGATGCATGCAGTGACTCAATCCACACAGACATTTCAACACAAGCATGCAAACTCCAATGTTCCATCAGCATACAGCATATACGTACAACCTTGCATGCAACAGTGCAGTAGAAATTTGTCAGTAAACCAAGTTATAGGACAGTGAGTATTTCAACTACAAATTTTTAGCAAATTGCTAACATTTGTTGTTTTACATTAGCTGACTATGCACTCATACCAGCTGTATGAATGGTCTCCAATCTACTTCTTCAACACTAACCAACTGTGTGGTGACCACTTGTCCTGACACTTGTCTAGTCTCAAACTATTAACCATCCATGGGCCCATGTGAGCTAATGTTATATCACAAGAACCATACACACACTGGAGTTGATGTAACTTATATTGTGTATAGGTAGTAGGTGATAGTAGTGTATGGTGTAGATGGTATAGTTGGTATAATAGTGATGTTGATATGTTTTATTACCACAGTATGGGGATAGTGTATTAGCTAATGCTGCTAGTGGAGGTAGTACAGAAATAGTTCAGCTACTATTACTCAGCGATGGTGTAGATGTGAATACAGTAAACAAAGTAAGTATAAACTGTTTGTATAATAATAAAGTGTTTTGATGTACCACTAACGCACTTTAGTGTAATATACACAAGTGATGATTGTAGTTACAATTAATATCACTTATTGGACATCTCATGTTTAAAGTTATTATCATTGTTGTTGATCAGGTGATTATGCATTAGTGGGTGTTGGTTGATGTGTATGTAAATACTTCAATTTTTTATGTGTCTAAATTAATTGCTTCTAAACAGTAAAAACTTTGTCAAGACAACAATTTCTTTCAAAGGCAGTTTGGTCTCACAAGTATTTGACTTGCTTTTTATGTATATGTTAAAGCATAGCCGCGAGTGCTATATAAAAGGTAAAGTATGAGGCGCGTGGCCAAGATGCTAATAAAGCATGAGGCAAAGCCGAGTGCTTTATTAACATCAAAGCCAAGCGCCGAGTACTTCATTTTTCATATAGCACGAGCAAGGCAATGCTTTAAATAATTTATGGAACTTTCTAGTCGTGTAGCTTTACCATACACTAGGACTCGTAATTAACACGCGTTGCACGAATTATTAGCAGCCTGAACGCACACAAACTAGTTTAACAAAGTAACTCACGTGTATTTCACCATAGTTTGGCATGGTAGACATTCATCGCGTATTTTGGCAGGTTTTACTTGCAACCCACAATCGATTTTAGTGAGATATCTCCAGGATTTGTCCGTTTACATTAACAATTGTAACAGCAGCATTACCTTCTCCCACCCATCATTGAAGTATTTAGGTATGTCTATAAAAGCAATCCACTGGTATAACTTGTATTGGCTGGGGTGATTGATCACTCAGCGCGGCGAGGCTATCAGCCTTCACCGGCTTGGGTGATTAGTCGTACTGGCTTGAGCCCCGTAGGCTATTAGCCTACACTAGAGCACATGGGCAACTGTGCTTTATTGCCCACAAAGAGTGCTTTATGTACTAGATAAAGCACTGCCGCGAGTGCTATACGGGAAATATAGCACGAAAAGAGTGGGTGAGAGACAAATATAGCACGAGGTGAAGCCGAGTGCTATATTTGTCTCTCACCCACTCTTTTCGTGCTATATTTCCCGTATAGCACAAGCGAAAGGCAGTGCTTTATCTGGTATAGAGATCTGTCAACTTGAGGTACACACAAGACACACGAAACAATTAGAAACTCACGGAGGAGTGTTATCATCGGTAGAATAGGAATTGCGCCTGTGTTTCGCCTGCTTTGCACTGTGCTACGCTTTCATTAGTCGTTTTGTGAGTTTAGTCCGTCTTCTCAATACGTAGAGGTTTTGATTGTGGTATATTAATAATAAGCATATTTCCGTGATATGAACATTCACTGCTGCTGACCACAAGAAACTATCATCGAAATCTTCAAGTGTGTCTATAAATAAAATCCAGTGGTTTTCGTCTTACTGGTTGGGTTGACTGGTCAGCCAGCACAGTCAGACTATCAGCCTACACTGGCTTGATTGATTGGTTGTACTGTCCAAAATGAGTGATTACTCACTCAAAGTAGACTATCAGCCTACAAAATAGACCTGGCAGTTCTATAACTACCTGATATAGAACTGTGGTCTATTAAAGTGTTCTATAACTGCCCAATATAGAACACTTGTGCATTTATGGCAAATATAGAACACTTTTTTGCTTTGATACTCCCACGCAAAGTTCTTTATATACTAGTTAAAGCACCGCCACGAGTGCAATATGGAATAAATAGCACGAGGGCGTGGGCGAGAGACCAATACAGCACGAGGCAAAGCCGAGTGCTGTATTAGGTTCGAGACCATGCCCGAGTGCTATATTTTCCATATTGCACGAGCAGTGGCAGTGCTTTAACTGGTTTATTGTACTAAAGTAGTGGCTGCAAAGAGTGGGGGTGACGCCAAGTAGCAGGAGGTGAGTGCCTATCCACGTAAGCTCGAGACCGTGTGCATTCAGTGCAGTGATTAACATTATTCATACTCGTTCATACTGCACCAGCGTGATGAAGCTAGCTAGCTACGTAGCTTTAATTGATTTGAGCTGCCGAGAGCGACATGTTAGTTAAGTGGCCAACTGCGGTTGAGGCCTGGCTTAATGCCCATGAGTAAGTCTATGACTTTTTTATAGAGAAGTTTGCTATCGTGTTTAGCAGGTGAGAGTGCATTTATAGAAGCCATGGTGTGGGGCTGGGAACGATACGGCTTTACAATGTGGACAGGAGTCATTTTGTAGTGTTGATAACGCCACCTGCTCTGCTCTGTTCCTTCGCTAACTGCATTCGCTAAGAACGGCTTTCAGGGTAATTCGCCCACTTGTGTTTAGGTCATGGCATTGTTCTATGTGTTTATGATACTTCATAATTGTTGAATGGCTTCATAACATTGCAGTGGTTTGGTGAAAAGAGTGCGATAATGTGTCTGGCATTGGTCATGCTTTGGTCAACTTGTTTACTGTTTCAACAGTGCTGTATTGGGATCAAAGGGAAGATACAGCACACTTGGGCAAATACAGCACAGTTGAAATAAATACAGCACCCTGCCAGCTTTGAAGTGTGCAGCCAGGTGTACAATATGGAAATAAAAGTACACTTTTCACTTTGATCTTTTCACCCAAAGTACAATAATGAACGAATAGAGCACTCTTTGCGGTGCAATAAAGTACTCTTTGTAGTTGATGAAGCTTTTGGTCGGCTGAGAGCGTACTTTATGAAATTTAAAGTACACCTTTTCCTTTGATCTCGCCCACGAAAAGTTCTATAAGTGTCCTTACAATTCTAGTTGAGTATTATTTTAGTTTGAAGTATTCCATTAAATCAGAAATTGTTTCATACATTTTTGGGTTAATATTCTGTCAAAAATAAGTACAGCTAATTTCTTAATCACCATATTTGGTGACATACGGTACATTTCATGGTGATTCGTAAAAGATTGTTTACTGGTTTCTAACCCCCTAGCACATGTAAATGTAGTATAGCAGCTACTTTAGGTCATAACATTGTGACGGAGGATGGAGACCAGCATTGAAACTAGGTCAGGTTACTCGGGTTATCCAAGTCAACCAGGTCACATTTTATCCGGGTCATTCGGGTCTAACCTGCTTTACAAATTATCTGGGTCTGACCCAAATTGGATCACATGCGAACTAAATTAATTAGTTGGACAGTATGGATGTGTAAACACATTTTAGTCAAGTCTTGATGGATCATGAGCCACAGCCACTTATCTGATGTGACTTTCTGCAGCCATATGTGCAGCCACGCCCCATTTATTGGTGATATTAAGGTTTATAGGTATGCACAAAATTATTCTCATGGCTTCCTGCAGACTTATGTGGAGCCATACCCACTAATCGATTGTCATACGAGATACAGTCTAGGCTAGCTTCTTTTGTGAGCCATGCCCTTTATATATCGGTAATGTTTGTGATTACGGTGTGTTAGGTATATGCAAAGCCACACCAACTTGCAGGAAACATATTTTGCTTTTCACAAATTTACATGGAACCATGCCACTGACTAACATAGTTAATTATAGACACCATTGTGCTTAATGTGCTAGTTGAACACTCAAAATGTAGGTCTTGGTGCATGCCTCATTTTCAGGTTATATTTGGGTCAATTGGGGTCTGACCCAGATTGCTATCCGGGTCAGCAGTAGTGACCCGATTTCAATGCTGAGGAGACACTTTAAAGTGGGTGGGTTGTACTGTGAGACATGGTAATCACTAAGCCTATCCAGTTACTATGTACTCATAAATGAACACATTTCACAGTTGGATGCTACGTACCTTTCTAGAATTTTACAGCAATGTTTAATGCCTTAAAAACACATTAAATGCAATAAAAATCACTGAAACAGTAATTAAATTTACATAGAGGTGCTTAATGCACTTGAAGGTGTGGGGCAAGCATTGTTGGGTGATTTCATGACAAAAGGAATTCTCATGGCCACTAAACATTATGTCTCTTTAGTAATAAAGTGACTTTAGTTTCAATTTCCTTTGTTGACTGTTCTATTAGAACTTCAATTTTAAAAGTTTTCATTAAACCAGTGAAACGGTGACTGATGATTACAGTAGTATACTGTAGTATTGAGTGTTTATTGTTTTTGTACTTGTGCATGTACGTACGAGTGTGTTATTGTTTACTAGTGTGAAATTGTATTTGACTGTGCAAGTATTTTAATCTCTATACATCATAGTATCACTATACAGTTATGACATGTTATTCCTTTATAGGATGGAAGGAGTCCTCTTCAATATGCAGCTAGGGGTGGACACTTGGGTGTGTTCAATCAATTATTTGAAAAAGGAGCGAACATCAACCATATTGACAATGTGAGTAATGTGCTAATGTGTGAATTGTGTTTCACTGTGTGACATTCATTCTAAAGGTAACTGGTATTAGAATGAATGATAGTGACATATTGCCATACAATTTTCAGTCCTCATTGAACGTTTACTTGGCTAAATAATACAAGTTACAGAATACAATTATTCTATTACAGTATTGAGATATGACCTGTTAGGTGGTTGGATGTAGTTTGTGACCACATGCCCCATTATCACAGGCCAGTTCATAATTGTTATACATGGGTGGGTATACAGGTGGAGATGACAGAATAAGTACATACGGTGTATGCATGGGCAACACCAAAACTAGGGTAGCTAAATCATGAAGAAAGCCAGTTGTGACACTATAAGTGAACTATATGGAATAGTTGTATGGAGTGTAGGACATTTTTGTAACCAGCTAAGTAGTTGTTGTTTGCTTAGGCTGGTTATACTGAACTTTAGAGTTTGCTATTTTCCCTTTCTGTTATGTTGACATTCACACCACTACAACTATTATTTATTGACTGTCTGATTGTCTATGTGCATATACGTGGACAAGTAGTTAAAGGGTTAGTTACAATAAATACCCTACCTGGTCTAATTTATTGTACAGTGTTTTTGACCTAGATGCTTGAAGAGGCAAAGCAAGTTTCATGGTGTATATGAAACTTATTGTGTAGAAGTTTCCTGTTCATTCCACTCACACCAGCTATACTCTTGTACTGTGTTATGTATGATGTCAAATCTGCTTTCTCAACACTAACCACCTACAACTGGAATAGTAGTGTTACAGCTATGCTTGAAGACCTTAAGTGGCCTGCCTTATCACATCGACATATGATTTCAAGACTAAAATTGTTCTATTAATGATCATTTGGCCTTGAAGATTTCTCCATATATGACCGGGCCTGCGAAAACCGGGCATGTGGGCACAAACTACACTCCATCGCTCTACTGGTCATATCTCAGTATTGGAATAGTATATTTCCATTCTGTAACTTCTATCATGATGTCAATTAAATGCTTACTAAGAGCTGAAAATTGCAGTGCCATAGCGTAATAGTACAAAATGTTATGAGTGATGAAACTTTGAAAATAGTAGGCAAAAATCATGTCCCCACATGCCCTATTTTTGCAGACCCGGTCACATATTTCCACCACCTTCTATCCTACACACCACCAACATCTGCTTCACTCCTTTATAGTAAGAGCCAATTCATACAAAATTCAGCTTTTTCCCAGAACAATAAATTATTGGAATAACTTACATGTTGAAACAATCGAATCTCCCAGTGTTGAACAATTTTTAGTTAAACTACATGATTAAATGTTGTAACTATTGATTTTTGTAACGTACTCCGGGCTGATCCCCTGGACATATCAGTGATTCTGTCTGTCCAGTAATAATAAAATAAATAATCAACTGTGTGGTGACCACTTGTCCTGACACTTGTCTAGTCTCAAACTATTAACCATCCATGGGCCCATGTGAGCTAATGTTATATCACAAGAACCATACACACACTGGAATTGATGTAACTTATAGTGTGTATAGGTAGTAGGTGATAGTAGTGTATGATGTAGATGGTATAGTTGGTATAATAGTGATGTTGATATGTTTTATTACCACAGTATGGGGATAGTGTATTAGCTAATGCTGCTAGAGGAGGTAGTACAGAAATAGTTAAGCTACTACTACTCAGCGATGGTGTAGATGTGAATACAGTAAACGAAGTAAGTATAAACTGTTTGTATAATAATAAAGTGTTTTGATGTACCACTAACACACTTTAGTGTAGTATACACAAGTGATGGTTGTAGTTACAATTAATATCACTTATTGGACATCTCATGTTTAAAGTTATTATCATTGTTGTTGATCAGGTGATTATCCATTAGTGGGTGATGGTTGATGTGTATGTAAATACTTCAATTATTATGTGTCTAAATTAATTGCTTCTAAACAGTAAAAAATTTGTCAAGACCACAATTTCTTTCAAAGGCAGTTTGGTCTCACAAGTATTTGACTTGCTATTTTATGTATATGTTAAAGAATAGCCGCGAGTGCTATATAAAGGTAAAGTACGAGGTGCACAGCCAAGATGCTAATAAAGCATGAGGCGAAGCCGAGTGCTCTATTAACATCGAAGCCAAGCGCCGAGTACTTTATTTTTCATATAGCGCGAGCAAGGCTATGCTTTAAATGATTTATGGAACTTTCTAGTCGTGTAGCTTCACCATACACTAGGACTCGTAATTAACACGCGTTGCACGAATTATTAGCAGCCTGAATGCACACAAACTAGTTTAACAAAGTAACTCACGTGTATTTCACCATAGTTTGGCATGGTAGACATTCATCATGTATTTTGGCAGGTTTTACTTGCAACCCACAATCGATTTTATTGTGAGTCACATGGTGAAATATTTCTGTGATATCTCCAGGACTTGTCCGTTTACATTAACAATCGTAACAGCAACGTTAGCTTCTCCCACCCATCATTTTGAAGCATTTATGTATGTCTATAAAAGCAATCCACTGGTTTAATTTGTATTGGCTGAGGTGATTGATCACTCAGCGCGGCGAGGCTATCAGCCTTCACCGGCTTGGGTGATTAGTCGTACTGGCTTGAGCCCCGTAGGCTATTAGCCTACACTAGAGCACATTGGCAACTGTGCTTTATTGCCCACAAAGAGTGCTTTTTTGAACGAATAAAGCACTCTGCGGTGCAATAAAGTACTCTTTGTGGTCGATGAAGCTTTTGGCTGGCTGAGAGTGTATTTTATGAAATTCAAAGTACACTTTTCCTTTGATCTCGCCCACGCAAAGTTCTATAAGTGTCCTCACAGTTCTAGTTGAGTATCATTTTAGTTTGAAGTATTCCATTAAATCAGAAATTGTTTCATACATTTTTGGGTTAATATTCTGTCAAAAATAAGTACAGCTAATTTCTTAATCACCATATTTGGTGTTATGTGTATACATATGGTACATTTCATGATGAGCCAGGGTGGTTCTTAAAAGATTGTTTACTGGTTTCTAACTCCCTAGCACATGCAAATGTAGTATAGCAGCTGCTTTAGGTCATAACATTGTGACGGAGGATGGAGACCAGCATTGAAACTAGGTCAGGTTACATGGTGAATCGTCACAAGCGCAAGACATGCATGGATTTGTGGCTTACCACAGGTACTTCTACTTGGTTATAAACACTTTATATCACAAAATCGCTGCAGCAATCCTTTCAGAAGGCTAGTTATGGTACCTTTCTTTAGCCACTAATTTATTCATACAAAGTCACTAACCTGTTTGTGGTTACTTATTGACTTCTTAAGATTAACATGGGCTAATCGGGTAGTCGCCACCTTATTCAATTGTAGTAAAAATCACTTAAACTGTAATTGAATTTATAGGTGCTTAATGCACTTGAAGGTGCAGGGTAAACACTGTTGGGTGATTTCATGACAAAGAAAATTCTCATGGCCACTAAACATTACGTCTCTTCAGTAATAAAGTGACTTTAGTTTCAAGGTACTTGATATATTTGTTGACTGTTCTATTAGAGCTTCAATTTTAAAAGTTTTCATAAAACCAGTGAAACCGTGACTGATGATTACAGTAGTATACTGTAGTGTTGAGTGTTTGTTGTTTTTGTACTTGTGTACATGGAGAACTACATTAGTGCAAATTTGTGTCACGTTCTTAGGATTTACGATAAATGTGACCTGCTGAGCAAAAACTGGTCATTGATGCAGATTCATCAAATTCCATTTATTGCTTTTCTATTATCTATAGTAACTAAGGAGCGGACAGCCAAAGTTCCAGCCTTTTGTCTTGTAGTTATATCGCTAGACAGTTGGATTGGATTTGTACAATAAATTACAGGTGTTTATTTTAATTAATCACAACTCACGGCTTAAAGATGGGGTTTGCTCAGTCTGTTCACTATCAACTGGCAAGGTACGTATAGTATTTCCCCAGGCCATTACAACAATGAAGTAACAATGATAAACTTTACTTCTACCATATTGTAAAGAAACGCCCATAACTTGTGCACTTTATGCTGTCCATAAAGATTTTCTAATTCCCCATGAAAAGACACATTTGATGATGTATAGATTTTATTGATTCGAGCTTTGTTTCAGCGAATACTGATGCAATTGAAATGTACATGATTTTTTTAATGTAGTACATGTTTTACCCGATCTATTTCAAGACGTTTTTATTGCAATGCAAAAACAGCAGGTTTTTGCTCAGTGGGTTACAAATTATAGATGTAGTAAAAACCCACTGTACGGTATATATAGCTATAGTACGTACTAGAAGCATTCTCTGTGTACTGGAATGATTTTGGGAATACTTTATGGCAAAATGATCAATTATGCTAAATTCTCACACATTTAAAATGCTGCTAATATAAAGCCTCCTCAAGATACACTAATGGAGTAATCACTTGCCCTAATAAAACAGTGACCATTAGTTATGTGACTACTCTATTATTAGCTACACTAAGGAATGAAGTTTTGCTGATAGGTAGAGAGATAACAATTGCCAGAATGAAATAGTCAGATGTTTTTAAAAGTACAGTATATTATGTACTGTTAACCTGGATATTTTCATAGTATAGTTCATGGTATGCACTTCATCGGGATTTTTGGAAATTTAAATTTCACAAATGTCTCTTAGCCAAAGATTTTTTACATTTTAAATTTCACGTAAATATCATGGTCTCTGTTACTTGATTTGAAGATTTCCATTCTCAACCACATGGCTATGAAGAGTCTATAATAATAATCATTGAGTTTTCCTTCGAGCTAGAGTTCCACTGATGCAGAATACTACTGATCCGATACTGATGCCTAGAAGTAAATTTTTATCGATACTATTACCAATACGATTTACACACCTCTCAAGTTACTTGTATGTGACTGCTCTATTAGAATATTTTATGTACAGTGACTGTTCTGTTAGAGTATTTTGGTCATTTTCGTACAATCATAGTAAGCAGCAATTGCTCAAGGTTTAACAATGCAATCACTGCACCCTTTATGCTAGAATAATACTCAACAGTATATACCAAGTTTTGCTAACATAGCATTAACTGGTACAGGTATGGAATTAGTCGTTTTTTAATGTTATCAGACCTGTAACCTTCTCTATTGTGTACAATAGGCCTGTGTTACATTTTATATAGGTCTGTATTATAAACTTGTAACAATATTCAAATCCTGTAGCAGGCCTGTAACATTCATTCATTTTGAGGTGTGGATATTTAGTCCTGTGCTAACTGCAGATACAGGTTTGTAAACGCTGCTGCATTTTGAATCCTACAATAAAAAGTTTACTTGTTAGTAAGATTATAAATACAAAATGAAACCTTTAACATAATAGGAAGATGGAGTGGCAAGTTAGTCAGTATGGCTTATGTATAACTGCTCTCTATACTACAGGGAACTTGGAAATATACTTAATAAGCTAGTTAGTAACTAAACAATACAGTAACCAGTAGCAACAGTGATCATAGTAACGAATTACATGTATGGTCCAGGCCAGTTGTACAAAATTGTTTTGCAGGATACACCGGTCCATGACTGTGACAGGCCTGTAAATTGGAATTACAAACATGCAATAGTGCTACTACCATCCTGCAGCAATCCTGTCAGGCAGTCCTACCGCAGGAATGGTACAACAGCATAATCTACAATACAGTATTGTGAAGGCCAGCGACACTGTAACATTGACAGGCTTGCAAAAGGCTGGCAATAGGCAATAATTTTATAGGGATATTTACAATGATAGTTATGATGATGACGAGTGGTACGAGTGGCTATTAATCAGTATCGGAATAAATAACCAATACGATTGAAACCAAAATGCCCAATATCTATTCCAATTCAATACTGATCCGATTATCTGTGGGACCATACTACAGCATCATATACTCATTGCTAAAGCATGTCTGAACCAAGTATCACAGTAGTGGCAATCCCTGTGTGAGACACAGTCTAGTGAGTGACTGATACTAAAGCCAAACATCTTTGTACTAGTAGACTAGTATCCACTATCATCGATACTAAAAACATTGTGGTGATTTCTTCACTGCACACGTTGACAAGAATAATTTTCACGCGATAAAATTTCATGGACTAACTGCGAAAACTGTAAAAATTACATAATGCAAAAATTTCCAGGTATAATTAGTGTATGTTGTGTCCCTGTTTAATGGTATACATTATAGACAATAAAGACTTTTTATTTTGTGGTGGATTAAAGTGTAATTTTATATTCAATACCGACTTCTTTAAACGCAAAATGGCCTCATTATAATAGTTCAACATACAGGTGTATGCAAACATCGCTAGTAGATGTGATTGTTTGGAAGTGTTTGATTTGTTGTAGATCACCACATGTTGTGGTTGTGTACAGTAAATTTTATTACTTGATAGTGCAAGTGACTACCGCTAGAAATTATAAATTTATTCACTTTGTACTGGTACAATGGAGTGGTGGGTGGGTGGGGCTAGTATGTGATCTAATTATAAAGAGAGGATCACAATGATGGAAATTAACTGGATTGATGATTATGGTATTAGTATAGTAGAGTTTCATGTACGTAGATAACATATATAACCTCAATCCTGCCTACTTAGGTATGTAGGCCCTAAATATTTAGACTCTATTTCTCTATTGTTTACTAACTACTACTAAACTATTTATGTATATCAACAAAGTACATTGTTTATTGTTTTTTAGTTGTATACAAGTATGTCTAATTGTGTGCTAATTTGGAAATGTGTTTGACAGTAAACAAACATTGTGAAATGTGATGCTCTACATATCAATTATATGTAGTTTGGCTATACAGTGATGATATGTTAGTAATGTGTTATTCTTCATAGAATGGATGGAGTCCACTTCATCATGCTTCAATGAATGGACACATTGATGTTGTCCAACAGCTAGCAGACAGAGGAGCAAATGTCAATCTTACTGACAAAGTTAGTATTGTACTTACAGTACATACAGGCTGTGTTTTCTCTACATGTGTAACATCGAAGCACAAATACATACAAAGAACTGTCTTGTTGGCATATTACATATGTGACCGTCTCAGCAAAAACCCAACTTGTTCGCACATGCATGCGTATTGAGAAAAACGAAATTTAGAAATAATTCATAAAATTACGCATGCTACAAAAAAAACTATGCAAGTTTTTATCGGGCCAGTACTCGAAGAAGGAAGAGTTAAGTCAATTATAATTATATATCATCTTGTTCGCCTGTCCATGGAGAGTTCGAAAATCTTTGTTTCGTTTCTCTAGCTCAAATGGTAGTGCGTGTCACTTGCATTTGTTTACGATGCGGTAAATGTATACAAGATTGTCATCGTTTCTTCTATCAAGCCGCCTTCATATCCATATGCGAAAGTATCTACAGGGATAATACTATACCTTGGCTGATGTGCTGATCCATAGTGAATGTTTTAAGCCAAATTGCAACGTTATAGGCTAATCCAAACGGAAGTTATGGCTGCGAATGTAAGCGCCTGCAGTTTATTTTCAGTATTGTAGCTGTACATATCGATTACCTTGCTCTTCCTACTGTCTATTGCTACAATTCCAAAACTACACACTACAGAAGGCTGAAACTGTGGTGGTGCATTCCTTGGACACTGCTGATGTTGCTGAGTGAATTAAAAAAAAATTAAATTGTACGAACAAGTCAGGTTTTTGCTGAGACGGTCACATATGCTGTTGTATTACACATGCTTTCTCCATTACATTTATCTTACACAAATTCTTTAGCTAGTACCAGT
The DNA here is from genome assembly GCF_963678975.1 of Dysidea avara. Taxonomy (NCBI): domain Eukaryota; kingdom Metazoa; phylum Porifera; class Demospongiae; order Dictyoceratida; family Dysideidae; genus Dysidea; species Dysidea avara. The sequence continues at coordinate 28,396,465 of NC_089278.1, read as the reverse complement.
GGCTACACTTCAGTATGGAGCAATTTGTTGTGGGTCACACCCATCATTTAGGTCAAAGTTCATCATTCATGTATGTTATGTGAGACCAGTGATGAGAGTTTTTGTCCTTACAACACCATAGAGCACTCAGAAAAGGGCCTGTTAATGTTTTCATAGAAGGGCTACATGTTTTCAGGTAAACATGGCTAGCCCTCACTGGTGTTTAATAAAGTCCATAAGCTTTCATTCACAGAACAGGTGTCTTTTAATCTTAAACATTTTATCATTTCTACAAACATGCAGACACACAGATGTCCTTTTGAAGACCAGATGTGCAGTGTGCACCTGGTTTAGTAATATTTTTATGAAAAATATATACCAAACACATGTATGTACATATACTCTGTAGAAGTATTGAATTTTACAGTTTAACACTAGTTGTGTTGTTGCACACATCCAAAATTATTATACATAGTGTTGAATTTTAAAACTCCATTGCAGGTGGTATTGTCATACAAACTTTAAACGTACAAATAGCAGTTATGTCAGCTGTTGCTTTCTGAGACGAAACCTGCCCTTCACAACTAGCTGTAATGAGTGAGCAAATTCAACCTGAGTGTGCTAGGGAAACTGTTAAGTATGCATGTTCCTGTGGGATATTCCAGTTCTACGTTAGAAATTCTTCCAGCTACTGTATATATTCACCACTGTGAGCCGTTTCCAGTACTTGTACATGCAGTACAACAGAAACTTTAATAAAAGCCTTGTCAGCAATGATGTATCATTTTGACTGCAGCTCCAGGTATTAGTAGTTAAGTTAACCACTAGTGGTTTCTGACCTTATCAAGACACACGGTAGTGTGTCGTGCGGCCCAAGAAGCCGGCGCACAACCCCGTGAGTATATTGACAGGAAGAAAGAAAACGCAATTTTCGCACCTCCGTAGCTCTGTGCTGCCTTGATGAAACAAGACAAATTTTGCTGTGTAGATTCCCTCCACCTTCAGCACTCCACATTCCAAATTTGAGCGAAATCGCTTCAGGCATTCCTGAGATATGCGACTTCAAAAATTGGCTTAGTTTCTTCGTTTTTTTTTCTTCTTATTTTTCTTCCTCTTTTCGCACACTTACAAAAACTGCTATAAAACGCGAACGCGTTATCCGATTGCCTTGAAATTTGGCACACAGAAGGGGGGTATAAAGGCGCATCTCGGTACCAACTTTGGCTGGAATACCATAAACAGGCAAAGAGTTATGAGCGATTATGCACGAAAAATAACACCAATATGTTGTCACGCCTACAGGGTAAACCGCGTATGGGAAGAAGCAGAAAATCGGTGGGTGAATAGGTTAACTATTGAACCTCAAACCTTTTGTGGTTTGAAAGAAATCGAGCTAAAAACCAGGAAGATACAGCGAAAAAATCAACAGTGTGTAACAATTACGCAATCGAGATTAGCTAATTTTAAATTTTTTTATTTTATTATTATTATTATTATTATGCTTGCCACGCCTACCAGATAAACCACTTGGGGTAATGCTTTGAAAATCGCTGTACAGATGGAGTTATCATCTTAGAAAGGCTCTTCAATGGTGTAGAAGAATCAGACTTAAAACCATGGAGTTATAACACGAAATCCAACTTGGTGTAGCAAGTGCGAGATCGAGATACTCTAATAGAGCAGTCATCCTAATAGAGCAGTCACCCTGAACAGAATTCAATAGATCAGTTAGAAATAAGTAACCTGTATAGAGATCAGCTACAAACAAATCACCCTGTAGAGAGTTCAGCTACAAACAATTCACCCTGTTCAGACATCAGTTAGAAGAAGTTTTCTTGTACAGAGTTCAGTTACAAACAAATCACCCTGTTGAAAGATCAGCTAGAAGATGTCACCTTGTAGATAGTTCAGTTACAAAGAAACCACCATGTAGAGAATTCAGCTACAAACTAGTGACCCTGTAGACACATCAGCTAGAAGAAGTTACCTTGTAGAGAGTTCAGCTACAAAGAAACCATTCTGTAAAGAGCTCAGCTGCAAACAAATCACCTATACAGAATTCAGCTACAAACAAATCACCCTGTAGAGAGATCAGCTAGAAGAAGTTACCTTGTAGATAGTTCAGCTACAAACAAATATCCTGTAGAGAGATCAGCTAGAAGAAGTTACCTTGTAGATAGTTCAGCTACAAACAATTCACCCTGTACAGAGTTCAGTTAAAAGAGGTTTCCTTGTAGAGAGTTCAGCTACAAACAAATCACCCTGTAGAGAGATAAGTAAGAAGAAGTTACCTTGTAGATCGTTCAGCTACAAACAATTCACCCTGTAAAGAGATCAGCTAGAAGAAGTTACCTTGTAGAGAGTTCAGCTACAAAGAAACCATCATGTAGAGAATTCAGCTGCAAACAAATCATGTATAGAGAGTTCAGCTACAAACAAATCTCCCTGTAGAGAGATCAGCTAGAAGAAGTTTCCTTGTAGAGAGTTCTGCTACAAACAAATCACCCTGTAGAAAGATCAGCTAGAAGAAATCATCTTGTAGAGAGTTCAGCTTCAAAGAAACAATCATGTGAGAGTTCAGGTACAAACAAATTGTCCTGTAGAGAGATCAGCTAGAAGAAGTTACCTTGTAGAGAGTTCAGCTACAAAGAAACCATCATGTAGAGAGTTCAACTACAAACAAATCACCCTGTAGAAAGATCAGCTATAGAAGAAATCACCTAGTAGAGAGTTCAGCTACAAAGAAACCATCATGTAGAGAGTTCAGCTACAAACAAATCGGCCTGTAGAGAGATCAGCTAGAAGAAATTACCTTGTAGAGAGTTCAGCTACAAAGAAACCATCATGTAGAGAGTTCAGCTGCAAACAAATCACCTGTAGAGAGTTAAGCTACAAACAAATCTCCCTGTAGAGAGATCAGCTAGAAGAAGTCACCTTGCAGGGAGTTCAGTTACAAAGAAATAAACCATGTAGAGAGTTCAGCTGCAAACAAATCACCTGTAGAGAGTTCAGCTAGAAACAAGTCACCCTGTAGAGAGATCAGCTAGAAAAAAGTCACCTTGTAGAGAGTTCAGCTAGAAGAAGTCACATTGTAGAGCTACAAAGAAACTACCATGTAGAGTTCAGCTGCAAACAAATCACCCTGTAGAGAACTCAGCTACAAACAAATTGCCCTGTAGAAAGATTAGCTAGAAGAAGTTACCTTATAGGGAGTTCAGCTATGAACAGATCACCCTGTAGAGAGTTCAGCTACAAACAAATCACCCTGTAGAGAGTTAAGTTACAAAGAAACTACCATGTAGAGAGTTCAGCTGCAAAAAAAATCAATCACTCTGTAGAGAGTTCAGCTAGAAGAAGTCACCTTGTAGAGAGTTCAGCTGCAAATAAATCACCCTGTAGAGAATTCAGCTACAAACAAATCACCCTGTAGAAAGATCAGCTAGAAGAAGTTACCTTGTAGAGAGTTCAGCTACAAAGAAACCACCATGTAGAGAGTTCAGCTGCAAACAAATCACCTGTAGAGAGTTCAGCTAGAAACAAGTCACCCTGTAGAGAGATCAGCTAAAAACAAGTCACCCTGTAGAGAGTTCAGCTAGAAGAAGTCACATTGTAGAGAGTTCAGCTACAAAGAAACTACCACGTAGAGAGTTCAGCTGCAAACAAATCATCCTGTAGAGAGTTCAGCTAGAAGAAGTCACCTTTTAGAGAGTTCAGCTACAAAGCAACCACCATGTAAAGAGTTCAGCTGCAAAAAACTCAATCACCTTGTAGAAAGATCGGCTAGAAGAAGTTACCTTGTAGAGAGTTCAGCTACAAAGAAACCACCATGTAGAGAGTTCAGCTGCAAACAAATCACCTGTAGAGAGTTCAGCTAGAAACAAGTCACCCTGTAGAGAGATCAGCTAAAAACAAGTCACCCTGTAGAGAGTTCAGCTAGAAGAAGTCACATTGTAGAGAGTTCAGCTACAAAGAAACTACCACGTAGAGAGTTCAGCTGCAAACAAATCATCCTGTAGAGAGTTCAGCTAGAAGAAGTCACCTTTTAGAGAGTTCAGCTACAAAGCAACCACCATGTAAAGAGTTCAGCTGCAAAAAACTCAATCACCTTGTAGAAAGATCGGCTAGAAGAAGTTACCTTGTAGAGAGTTCAGCTACAAAGAAACCACCATGTAGAGAGTTCAGCTGCAAACAAATCACCTGTAGAGAGTTCAGCTAGAAACAAGTCACCCTGTAGAGAGTTCAGCTAGAAGAAGTCACATTGTAGAGAGTTCAGCTACAATGAAACTCCCATGTAGAGAGTTCAGCTGCAAACAAATCACCCTGTAGAGAACTCAGCTACAAACAAATATGCAGTGTAAAAAGATCAGCTAGAAGAAGTTACCTTGTAGAGAGTTCAGCTACAACGAAACCACCATGTAGAGAGTTCAGCTACAAACAAATCACCTGTAGAGAGTTCAGCTAGAAACAAGTCACCCTGTAGAGAGATCAGCTAGAAACAAGTCACCTTGTAGAGAGTTCAGCTAGAAGAAGTCACATTGTAGAGAGTTCAGCTACAAAGAAACCACCATTTAGAGAGTTCAGCTGCAAACAAATCACCCAGTAGAAAGTTCAGCTATGAACAGATCACCCTGTTGAGAGTTCAGTTAGAAACAAGGAATCCTGTAGAGAGATCACCTAGAAGTATCGCCTTGTAGAGAGTTCAGCTACAAACAAATCACCTGTAGAGAGTTCAGCTACAAACAAATCACCCTGTAGAGAGATAAGCTAGAAGAAGTTACCTTGTAGGGATTTCAGCTACAAACAAATCACCCTGTAGAGAGTTCAGCTACAAAGAAACCATTTTGTAAAGAGCTCAGCTGCAAACAAATCACCTGTACAGATTTCAACTACGAACAAATCTCCCTGTAGAGAGATCAGCTAGAAGAAATTGCCTTGTAGAGAGTTCAGCTACAAAGAAACCACCATGTAGAGAGTTCAACTGCAAAGAAATCACCCTGTAGAAAATTCTGCCAGAAACAAATTGCCCTGTAGAAAGATCAGTTAGAAGAAGTTACCTTTTAGAGAGTTCAGCTACAAAGAAACCATTCTGTAAAGAGCTCAGCTGCAAACAAATCACCTATACAAAATTCAGCTACAAACACATCACCCTGTAGAGAGATCAGCTAGAAGAAGTTACCTTGTAGATCGTTCAGCTACAAACAATTCACCCTGTAGAGAGAGCAATTAGAAGAAGTCACCTTGTAGAGTGTTCAGTTACAAAGAAACCACCATGGAGATTTCTGTAATCAATATATGTGACCGGATTTGCGAAAAGGGGTCTTCCACACACATCCAATTCCATAAACGTTGGAGACCATAACTCAGTGTTCAAGTAACATATTAACCTTTCACCATGTATTCAGCTATAGTGGTGCTCACCACTGCCCAAATATCAAGGCAATAGCTCTTTCCAATCTGAAGTTATCAATTGTCAAAGTTGGCAAATTGGATGTGTGTGGAAGACCCCTTTTCGCAAATGCGGTCAAATATGTATTATACAGTATATATAATTTGTACATTTACTGATAAAATATTTAAAGTACATCTACTTCATCTTTTCTTCTTCCTGTAGTAAAGAAAAAAACGTAGGTTAAAAAAGTCCCAAAGCTGGTATACAAATACAAAAAGAAATGAAATCTAATCCAAAACAGCCAAGCTGTAAAAAAAGTGTGCGGCCCTCAGAAAGGCTATGGTGAAAAAAGATGTGAAATCCAAGGTGGCGGCCAAGAAATGGCTGTGATGGTAGGTTAATGGTAAAAATTTTAATAATGACAATTTAGGTAAATTTTGTGAAGCGGCACAAAAATTCACCTGAATTGTCTTTATTAAAATTTTTACCATTAACCTACCATCACAGCCATTTCTTGGCCGCCACCTTGGATTTCACATCTTTTTTCACCATAGCCTTTCTGAGGGCCGCACACTTTTTTTACAGCTTGGCTGTTTTGGATTAGATCTTCATTCCACCAGAGATCTTTGGGATAACAAATATTTCCTGTTGGGACAATTGTACCTTGGTTTTAATGCTTTCAGCACTTGATTAAAGTTGGCATCTTCCACACCTGATACTATATGGAAATCTATGGCAATCTATGGCTATTATTTACTGTTTTGGTAATTCTTTGGGCTCTTGCAACATTAATACTGTATGAATTTACGCGCGCCGTGATTGGAGCTTCACTATTCTCTTGTTGATTTACCCTTTCCGCTTCATTCTCTATTACCGTTTTTGTGATACCCGTGGAAAGTATCACTCCAGGCAAGTGACAACTCAAGTGTTAGCTACAACAGTGTCTGTGTTTCTACACTTTCGCGGCGGTCTGGTGTGCACTACAAAGAAAAATGCCTAAAACTAGGCGCAAGAAGAAGCAGCCTAACCCCTATGACGCCAGTGAAGCCACTGTCAAGCAGCTAACTGTTACAAGGGCAGACGATGATGCGGAGGATAATTGCACTTGCTCACAATGCAGTAAGTCTGTTGAACAAATGTTGGAATGTGAATGTTGTGAGCAGTGGTATTGCTGTGCATGCCAAAACGTTTGTGATAAAATGTTTGCTGTTTTACATGAATTTAAATCACTGCACTGGTTTTGTGCAAAATGTGAGCCCACAATTTTGCGGCGTCCTAAGGATGCCACATCCCCGCAAGTGAACCCACAAGGCCAACAATGTGAGATAGAGTCCCGTCTGAAAGCCTTGGAGTCTCAATTAACCAGTTTGACAAACAGTTTAAGTAAGATAACGAAATCCTGTAGTGTTGTTGACTCTCCACAGGCCATTAATGTTACTAGTAAAGTCACAACTCCAGATGTGTTGGCTCTCAGGGCAGTTGACGAATACAGGCAACGCGAGCAACGCAAGCTTAATCTCATCTTTCATAAAGTCCCAGAATCCACTCACTCTGAAGCGTCCACAAGAAGAGAAGATGATCTCAAATTTATCTACACTCTCGCCAAAGAATTAGGGTTTGAGCACCTGGAAGTAGTCAATGCCATCCGTCTGGGTCGTCCAGTGGAGTCAAGATCACGCCTACTTAAGGTAGAGGTGTGCAACTCTCAGGTTAAGAGACAACTACTTTCTAAAGCCAAAAACCTTCGCCAATGCAAAAGTGATCAACTACGTACGGTTTTCATCACCCCTGATCTTTCTCCTCAAGAAAGACAACAACAGAAGAATCTAAGAGCTGAACTACATAGTCGCAGAGATGCTGGTGAGCGAAACATAGTGATACGTAAAGGTCAAATAGTATCAGTCCGAGCTCAAGATATGGACACTACTCACTCATCTCTTGGCACTTCTTCTGTTGCTAGCTCAGCTGCTTCTGTGTCAAATGACCAGTCTGGGTAGCACCCTCAGAGGTGCTACTCCCTTGTTGCCTGTAAATCAAATTAGCAAGCATTTGAAATTAACTGCTTGTTTGTGGAACTCACGTAGTATTGTTAACAAACTGAGAAATTTTCAATCTTTCATATATACACAAGACTTTAGTCTTATTGTAATATCTGAAACTTGGCTTCATGATTACATTTACAACAATGAGATTCTCCCCACTGGCTATACCATATACAGGAAAGACCGTTGTTCCAAAGGTGGGGGTGTCATGCTAGCAGTGAAATCTACCTTTAAAACCACTGAACTTGCTTCTCCAGATAATCTAGAAATAGTAACAATTTCAGTTCACTCCCATCATAACTTAATTATCTGTGCTGTCTATTTGCCACCCAATTACAAAACTGATCATGTTCAAGACCTTTACTCCTATATCACAACATTAAGTTGCTCAGGGGATGTCATTTTGCTCGGTGATTTTAATGCTCCAGATATAGACTGGCAAACTTTTGCCTCTACTGCTGACAGTTCTGACCGCCTCTGTGATCTTATAATTGATCACAACTTGTTCCAGCATGTTACTGTGCCCACACACATTCATGGAAATATTTTGGATTTAGTAATTACCAGTGATACTGACTTGATCAATGACTTAGTCGTTCATCCCCTCACTGATTTCCACTACAATCTGACCATTTTATAATAACATTTTCTATTCATGCTTCTGTTCACCATCATAGCTCTAGAAATGGAAAGCAACTTACATACAACTTGAATAAAGCAGACTGGTTGGGCCTAAATCAATTTATTGCATTCAATAATGCTGATGCCATTTTCTATTCTGATAACATTGAGATTGCTTGGGCAAGGTTGAAGGACCTATTACATGAATCTATGGACAAGTACATCCCAAAGAAACAACAACGTCCGCCCAATAGGCCCCAGTGGTTTACTTCGGAAATACAACACTATCTGAACAAATTACACACAATACGTAAAAAGGTTAAACGTAATCCAACAGAACACAATAAATCTACTCTGAAATCAGCTGAGGAAAACCTACAACAGCTCATAACATCTTCAAGGCAAGCCTATGAATCCTCTCTAGTGGAACAATATTCTTCATCAAACTCCAATAGAATTTATAAATTTATCTCAAGCCTTAAAAACAATCGGTCTATTCCAGCAGCCATGTCGCTTGACTCTGATTCTTGTAATGATGATCTTGGTATAGCCAATGGTTTTAATAAATACTTTCACTCAGTTTTTACCAAAAGTTTTATGGACCAACCACAGACTGCAGACAACCCTTCTGACATACCTGCTATGTCCTCAATTGATATCCAACCTGAGGAAGTTTTTGAATGTCTGTCTTCCTTGGATGCTAGTAAAGCAGCTGGGATTGATGCCATGAGCCCTGAGGTACTGAAACAGTGTGCTGGTCCAATTACTCCTATTGTCCATCATTTAATTAACTTGTCCATCACTTCATGCTCTCTTCCTAATGAGTGGCAGACTCATCTTATAGTTCCCATACACAAGTCAGGTCCGAAGACAGACATAAAAAATTATCGTCCAATTTCACTGCTTTGTATTCTTTCAAAAATTTTGGAAAGATTAGTGTACAACAAGATAGTTGACAAAGTAATCAAGCTTGTTTCACCATTACAATTTGGTTTTGTTAGAGGCAGGTCATCATTACAACAACTACTCCTCTTTATCAACTCTGTAATTGAAGCTCATGAATTATCCACTCCCATTGATGTAATATATCTTGATATAAGAAAAGCATTCGACTCTGTTCCCCACAATGACTTATTGACCAGGTTATGGTCCCTGGGAATTCGCGGTGACCTGTGGAATTGGTTTCAGGCTTATCTTCTCAACAGACAACAACGAGTACGTATTAACAATTCTATTTCAGAGGTGCTACCTGTATTATCAGGAGTACCACAAGGCAGCATCCTTGGTCCTCTTTTGTTCATTCTTTACATCAATGATTTTCCTTCGCTATTAAAAGAATTACTGCCCTTTTTATTTGCTGACGACACCAAGTGTATACATACAGCTAAGACTGCTGAAGACTTCAACATTATACAAGAGGACCTTAACATAGCCAGCAACTGGTCCGTGTTGCGTAATTTATCATTTAATTGCTCCAAATGTGCTGTTTTACACTTTTGGTGCAACAATAATAGTACTGCTCAGTACTTCCTCAACAATAACAATATTGAATCGACAGAACTGATTAAAGACCTTGGGATCATGATATCTACTGACTTCTCCTGGTCTGCTCATTGTAATATGGTTGTGTCCAGAGCCTACAAACAGCTAGGCTTAATCCGTCGTAGTTTTACAACCAACTGTATCTTGACAAAGAAACAATTATACATCTCCTTGGTGCGTTCTCAACTTATGTACTGCTCCCAAATCTGGCGACCCAATCTTGTTCAAGATATCCAGCTTTTGGAAAGGGTTCAGCGGAGAGCCACAAAGTACATTCTTAATGATTATACTTCATCCTATAAAACTAGACTATTAAAGTTGTCGATGCTTCCCCTCATGTTTACTTACGAACTAAATGACTTGTTATTTTTTATTAAATCCATCAAGAATCCATCTTTACACTTTGACATCTCCAAGTGGGTCCATTTTAACAGCAACAGTTCTACAAGATCATCAACCCATTCCAAGCTAGTTCATAATTATACGAAATATAGCACCTCCCACCATCTTTATTTTAACCGTTTACCACGTTTATGGAATGTACTGCCACCTTTAAATCTAGATCTATCTATAGCAACACTAAAGAGACAGTTAAACAACATCTTCTGGGCCATGTTCACTTCAAACTTTGATGACAATAATTACTGTACTTATCATGTTGTATGTCCTTGTCATAGGTGTAGTTCCACCCCAATTACCCCTTTGTTAATTAATTAGTTTACTTGTAATTTTTAGTTGCTCCCTTGTAATCTTAACTTATAATTGGGTGCTGATAGCTCTTATCAGCACACCAGCTGCTGTATTTTATAGTCTAGTTTAGTTTTATACCAACCCCCCAGTTTGTATCCATGTCTTTCAGCAGCAAAATCACAATAATAATAATAATAATAATAATAATTAATGTCTCATATATTTGTTTGGTCCTTAGTTGCTTTATATGAATGTTGCTACAATGTACTCTTGGAAGTTTTTAAACCATGCGGTTTACTGAAATTATTTTCCGAAAAGTGTTTGTGTTTGTATGTATGTGTGTATGTATGTATATATGTTTGTTTGTATATTTGTTTGTCTTTCCACACCCAAAACTTTGTTCACTAAAAACGGCCTCTATGTGAGAAATAAAACCATATAGAATAGGAAGCTATGGTTTAAGGGCAGCTAATACTTGCTAGTTTGAAATACAGGTGAAGCAAGAATATAAGGACATGGTGAAGGCCTTTCCCCAATAAGCTCTACGGACATCAAGTAGCCGAAAAACAACACAGCTAGCCTCCTAGGCTATTGAGTATGTATGACGAATTCCTTCGAGTTGAAAAGGGGACATGCCCATACATATACAAATGAAAATGAAAAACAGCTTTGAGGCTTTTCCTGGAGAACTTATGTATGAAAATGCTATAGACAAACTGTTAAACAGTTAAGAAGATAGTTCTGTGCATTAGTAGTGCATTAAAGTGGTTTGTTCGAGCTATGCCTGCTTAGCAGTGTTTAACAACGTAATTACAGAATTAGGTAATATTTTATGAATTACATAATACAAATTACTAAGTTACTGTGATGGTTCAATTTTTATGTAGCAACAAGCCAAAATAAATATTAGTTTAATACACTATTAATAGGCACACGTCTATTATGCTGGTGTAATTTCGGCCATTATAGGTAGGGAAAAGAATTGGGGAATATTCTGGAATAATTGGAGGAGTTCTAGGAATAATTAGTGTAAAATTATCGGTTTCTCTTAGTGCAAGCATAAAATGGTTGAAAAGATTGAGATACTCTAATAGAACAGTCAGTTACTCTAAAAGAACAGTCACTTTCGAGTCCGTAATTCTAATATAGCAGTCACTTATGAAGAAACTCTAACTAATTTGCTTGTTCTTGCACAAATTCCAAGGATAATTTTGGGAATAATAGGTGAATTCAGGAATAATTTTGGGAATAGTAGGTGAATAAAAAAGAACTGCCAGAAAGAATAGTAGGAAGATTTTGGAGCATAGCAGACTTAAGCCTAACTGTTAATTAATTCCAGTTCTTCCGGGAAGGTAAACTTTGGTTTAAGGCGGTTAATGTATGCCAGTTTGAAATATGGATGAATCGTGTTTATAAGAATGCCTTGAAGGCCTTTCCCAATGGACTCTACAGAAGTCACACAGCCAAAAAACAATGCAGCTAGCCTCCTAAACTACTGGGTAAAACCATTTCTTTTGAGTTGAAATGGGGGCATGCCCATACATACGTGAACAAAACAAATAACTTACATACGCGAATAATTCACGGTTTGTTCAAGGTATGCTTCCTTAGCAGTGCTTAGCAACAGAATTATGAAATATTTCAAAATACAAATTAGGTACTATGATTCAATTGTGTATGTAGCAACAAAGCAAAACCCAATATAAATATTAGTTTAGTGTGCTATTAATTAATTCCAGTTAGGTTTGTTTGTTTGCTACATGGTGCTAGGTTTTTAGAAGTAGCACAACATCAACTTGTTTATATCTTTACTGTTTTCCACTAAAGTGATTAAACTGTGCTAATAAAGCAGTCACCTTTAAGAGAGCAGTCGATAATGTTTTATCAGGGACTGCATTGAAAGCCTGTGAATTGATACATGGGCTATAGCTGGCATAGATTAGGTATATGGGCTGTAAGTCATCAACACTGAAAAAGTAACTACTCCCTTGAGACAATTATTTAAAAAGATTCAAGTATTATTAATTAACCCATTGACGGCCAATTCTCAAAGACTTATAGTAACCATATACTCGCTACAGACTAAGAAGTTTGATTATCTTACTATTATTCACTTAACAGTAACAGCGGTGTTTGGGGGTAATGCGTTGTTTATGCAATACATTATGTAACTAGGGGTGGCAAAAAATTGTAAATTTTAAAAAGTAGAATAGGGATCGAAGTTAAGATTCTGAAAAAAAAACATGTAACAGCAGTAACAGCAGTGTAAGTAACTACCCCAACACTGAATAACTTTAACTATTACTGTTGCATTACAGTTTAGCAACTATATTACTGTTATTGCTATTTAGTGTTGCACCGATAATCGGTTGAATTATTGGTAACAGCTGATATTAGGTAGTTTTACGAGTATCAGTATCGGTTACGAAGCGGAGATATAGTTTGCCAATTAATCGAAACCCACAATCAATGATTAATGATAGCAAAGAACAGGATTGTTAATTTATGCTCCACCTATCAGCCATGGACGTTCCTCCTTGGCAGAGACATACGTACAATAGTATACCACACAATACAATTGCAGCAACAAAACCAAAGGCGTAGCCAGCCAATATTTGATCATTGGGCATAAAATCAACTTAACTACACACACAAGAAACACACTCACTTTCATGTAAGACATTAAAGAAAAATATGAAAAGTGTATGCACACAAGGCCTACAGCTACCTATGCTATAGTGTAAACAAATGCTACTCGCATGCATGCATACAAACATTTACTAGCTATAATGCTATTCTATTAAACTTGTAGGGCAGACATCCACCAACGATCGTCGTAGCCGAGCATCACGCGACATCAAACTGCTGAACCTACAGGAACCAACAATGTAAACAGTTCCACACATGTTTACTTCAATCAACTGGCAGTATAGCTTACGGACCAACCATCACATCGACATGTAATGCTTTTTCAAGCAAACGCCACATGGCCCCAAATGAAAGCCAGGGGTGCTAACTTATGAACTATAATGAGTCTTGTCACAAATATCAGCATGCCAAGAAAGTTTCATCCCAGACTTATAATAGCCAATTTACATTTTGCATGAATTTGATGTAAACCACAACTCGATTAATCAGTACAATTATTAATCAGTACAAATTGTTCACGTGACACTTCATAATGACTTGACCTTTTCTCCATTTCCAGCTTCATTTGCATATGCCATTATTGTTATCTAGAAGAGTACTTTTTCCCATTTTCTTTCATCAGCAGTAAGTTAGGCTATACGGTACTTTCCTTATCAAAACAATACGCTTGACAAGTTCACTGAAACGATTTTTTTTGCTGCCAGTGCCATCCACACCGAATCCTACTGAAGATTATCACTCACTGATTTAGAGATACAATACCACAACTATAGTGTGCTACGCTTCAACTCCATTTCAAATTTTGAATTTAAACCTCACCAAGGAACATGGCACATGCATTTACACAAAGTGTAATTATAGGGACTTCCCAAGGGATTTTCCACGTAATGGATCACGTGATACACCATGTAACTCGATCCCTTCTTCGAAGTCATGATTCAACAAATGAGGTACGCATCTACGCTTTACAGTATTAAAGTAGGGTTGTTTTGTGTGCTGCTGTGAATCCTCGGCCTCGCGTGAATCTTATCTTAAGCTACTTGTGATGGTTGGGCAAAAATTTGTGATGGTTGAGCAAGAAACTGTGATAGTTGGGCAAATGCCCACCCATGCCCACCCTTGGCTACGCCCCTGAACAAAACTTACATTTATTACACATGCATAACACTACAATGTAAAACAAGGGGGATTAATAGTTAACTAAGGGGTCATCCATAATTTTCAGCATTTTCACAAGAGTACAGAGAGTACTCTTTTCCATAACCCCCTTCCCCCCACCTAAAAGCGTACTATTAAAAATGTTGATATCGATCATAAATTGTTGTATGTATGTATGTGTGTATGTCACATATGAAATTGTTTTTAAGAGTTATTGCTGCTGTTTTTACACTAGGAAATGCAGACAGATCAATCACACAAGAAGTTATTTACATGTGTGAATCTGTGTGACAGTCATATACTTATTTCTTTTTAGGTCTTCCCCTTCCCATTTTGTAATTTTGCTCAGTCTGGTGTTTCTGAAGTTGGTATTTGGTGGGATAAATTTCACCATAACTTTGGACTTCTTTGACTGTGAAGTAGATTCTGATTCCTCTCGTGACCTAGTTCCACTGTGTATCAGGCGTGTGTGGCACTGCTTGTCAGCTTCACTGGTAAAACATAACGGAAATGTGCACATTACAGAAATGGTTATCTGTTGGCTGTCTTCAATATAATGCATCAAATTATCATCAGTACTACAGCTTGAAGCACCTGTGCTAACTTGCTGAGTTACAATACTTTGTACATTATCATGAGCTTCAGCACCACTACTGACGTCGTCTTCTACTGCTACAGTTTCTTCATTCACTGTGCTTGTCTGCAAAGAAAACAAGTTATAGGTAGCTGTTGTTCAATACATTGTGCAAGTCACCTATTTGTAAACACTACTTCTATAGATTAAACCGGCTACCTGGCAAGCTACAATCCTGCATGTATGAAATAGTGTTAAACCTATCAATCTAGCCATTTAGTACTGTGCAGCTACGTGCTTTTAGTACAGTGAAAACAGTTTTTACTGAAAGCGATCCTGGCTATTACCCAACATGGCCTAGTCATGGCTACCTGTATACCTAATGCACAGCTAGCTACGTGGTTTTATAGCCTGTTTATATATTGTACCTTGAAAAATGAATCAATACGCCTTGTCCTGTTCTACTTCAAGTGTTGCGCAGCTTTCTTCAGTGCTGCCACATAGTGCCCTTTGCTGTAAACAACTCGCTCCTTCCACTCTACTTGCGCGCTTCACCGCATCTGCCCTCTTCATTTTCGTATCGTTCGTCACAACAAAGGCGTTCACGAAATGCTGGTATTGATTAGTTGGTGACTTGTGTACACTATCTGGATGCCTAGCGAGCTCAAGAAGAAACTGCTCTGCCTCGAGCTGCAACTCACGTTCTGCCATCTTGATACTGAAAATGAATGTGCATGCTAAATTATTTAGAATTATTTTTATATAGTGCTACTAATATCAACATTATTAAAAAGCGTACGTATTGGATTTACCCCCTCCCCCCCAGCGTACGCTCTGTACGCTTTCGAAAATGCTGAAAATTATGGATGACCCCTAAGTAGATGTCCATAAACAGTATGTAAAAAGTCACCAGACCAAGTAAATAGTACAGATGGTGAACTGTTCCACTACATGGTTGCTTTACAGCGGGAAAAATGATAAGGAAAGATGAAAGTAAAGAATGCAGTGAATGCAGCAGTAAGTGGTACAACATTTATTTGCTTTGACTGTTTTATAACTGTTAAGGCTTGTTTGTTTGTAAAAGTATGGCTGAAAGTCTGTAGACCGTGTGTGTGCTAAGGTGTGGCACTTTATTACACCATTAAAATATCACATGAATATAATGCATCCGCCTTTTCTTGAGGGAAAAAAACGTATGTGCTCTGTGGTACCATTTTTTTTTAATGCTAATGCGAAGGAATCTTACTGAAAGATAGACTAGTGCTATTAAAAAGTAAGTTACGTACTAAGTGAAAGTACATAACATACTTGTTCTGTGTCGAGTTATTCCAAGGTTTTTGCAATACAACGCTCCATAATTTTGCTCTCACTTACCCACAAACTTTCCCATAATCTACCCATGAAATTTCCTGTAAAATGTCCTTAAATCTGAAGTGGTAGCAACTTTTTGCTGGACCACATCTTAGCATGCATATGGTCTGTCGGCCACCCACGTAATTATTCAATCACATTTCACAAAGGGTCTGGAATCCCACTAAAATCAGTGTTTGATAAACTGGCTTAGCTGTTTTATAACTACTTGGCTTCTTTTTCCATGAAAGGGGTTAGTGGCAAAACTTTACCAAACATTATAAAAGTCGGCCGCCTACATGATTAATTGTATTGATTACATTATCATTACAATTTCAATTCACACACATAACCTTTAGGTGATTTTCTGCTCCTCCTCTCCTGTTCTTAAGATTTAAAGAATATCGGTTAATATCAGAGTATCGTGTTTGTTGTTTTTGTACTTGTGTACATGGAGAACTACATTAGTGCAGATTTGTGTCGCGTTCTTAGGATTTATGATAAGTGTGACCTGCTGAGGTCATTTATGTACATTCCTCAAATTCCATTTATTGCTTTTCTATTATCTATAGTAATTAAGGAGTAGACAACCAAAGTTCCAGCCTTTTGTCGTGTAGTAGTTATGTCTCTAGACAGTTGGATTAGATTTATACAATGATTTACAGGTGTTTATTTAAATAATCACAACTCATGACTTAAAGATGGGGTTTTGCTCAGTCTGTTCACTATCAACTGGCAAGGTACGTATAATATTTCCCTTGTACGTCTCTGTGTGGACAAAGAAGAAGGCCATTCCAACAATGAAGTAACAATGATAAACTTTACTTCTACCACATTGTAAAGAAACGCCCATAACTTGTGCACTTTATGCTGTACATAAAGATTTTCTAATTCCCCATGAAAAGACAAATTTGATGATGTATAGATTTTATTGATTCGAGCTTTGTTTCAGTGAATACTGATGCAATTGAAATGTACATAATTTTTTAATGTAGTACATGTTTTACCCGATCTATTTCAAGACGTTTTTATTGCAATGCAAAAACAGCAGGTTTTTGCTCAGTGGGTTACAAATTATAGATGTAGTAAAAACCCACTGTACGGTATAAATAACTACAGTACATGCTAGAAGCATTCTCTGTGTACTGGAATGATTTTGGGAATAATTAATGGCAAAATGATCAATTATGCTAAATTCTCACACATTTAAAATGCTGCTAATATAAAGCCTGCTCAAGATACACTAATGGAGTAATCACTTGCCCCAATAAAACAGTGACCATTAGTTATGTGACTACTCTATTATTAGCTACACTAAGGAATGAAGTTTTGCTGATAGGTGGAGAGATAACAATTGCCAGAATGAAATAGTCAGATGTTTTTAAAAGTACAGTATATTATGTACTGTTAACCTGGATATTTTCACAGTATAGTTCATGGTATGAACTTCATCGGGATTTTTGGAAATTTAAATTTCACAAATGTCTCTTAGCCAAAGATTTTTACATTTTAAATTTCACGTAAATATCATGGTCTCTGTTACTTGATTTGAAGATTTCCATTCTCGACCACACGGCTATGAAGAGTCTATAATAATAATCATTGAGTTTTCCTTCGAGCTAGGGTTCCGCTGATGCAGAAAACTACTGATCCAATACCGATGCCTAGAAGTAAATTTTATGAATACTAATACCAATACAATTTACACACCTCTCAAGTTACTTGTATGTGACTGCTCTATTAGAATATTTTATGTACAGTGACTGTTCTGTTAGAGTATTTCTGTCTTTTTCGTACAATCATAGTAAGCAGCAATTGCTCAAGGTTTAACAATGCAATTACTGCACCCTTTATGCTAGAATAATGCTCAACAGTATATACCAAGTTTTGCTAACATAGCATTAACTGGTACAGGTATGGAATTAGTCGTTTTTTATGTTATCAGACCTGTAACCTTCTCTATTGTGTACAATAGGCCTGTGTTACATTTTATACAGGCCTGTATTATAAACTTGTAACAACATTCAAATCCTGTAGCAGGCCTGTAAAGATTCATTCATTTTGTGGTGTGGATATTTAGTCCTGTGCTAACTAATACAGGTCTGTAAACGCTGCTGCATTTTGAATCCTACAATAAAAAGTTTACTTGTTAGTAAGATTATAAATACAAAATGAAACCTTTAACATAATAGGAAGATGGAGTGGCAAGTTAGTCAGTATGGCATATGTATAACTGCTCTCTATACTACAGGGAACTTGGAAATATACTAAGTAAGCTAGTTAGTAACTAAACAATACAGTAACCAGTAGCAACAGTGATCATAGTAACGAATTACATGTATGGTCCAGGCCAGTTGTACAAAATTGTTTTGCAGGATACACTGGTCCATGACTGTGACAGGCCTGTAAATTGGAATTACAAACATGCAATAGTGCTACTACCATCCTGCAGCAATCCTGTTGGGCAGTCCTACCCCAGGAATGGTACAACAGCATAATCTACAATACAGTATTGTGAAGGCCAACAACACTGTAACATTGACAGGCTTGCAGAAGGCTGGTAATAGGCAATAATTTTTTTATAGGGATATTTACGATGATAGTTATGATGAGGACGAGTGGTACGAGTGGCTATTAATCAGTATCGGAATTAATAACCAATACCGATTGAAACCAAAATGCCCAAAATCTGTTCCAATTCAATACTGATCCGATTATCTGTGGAACCATACTACAGCATCATATACTGATTGCTAAAGCATGTCTGAACCAAGTATCACAGTAGTGGCAATCCCTGTGTGAGACACAGTCTAGTAAGTGACTGATACTAAAGCCAAACATCTTTTACTAGTAGACTAGCATCCACTATCATCGATACTAAAAACATTGTGGTGATTTCTTCACTGCACACGTTGACAAGAATAATTTTCACGCGATAAAATTTCATGGACTAACTGCGAAAACTGTAAAAATTACATAATGCAGGTATAATTAGTGTATGTTGTGTCCCTGTTTAATGGTATACATTGTAGACAATAAAGATTTTTTATTTTGTGGTGGATTAAAGTGTAATTTTATATTCAATACCGACTTCTTTAAACACAAAATGGCCTCATTATAATAGTTCAACATACAGGTGTATGCAAACATCACTAGTAGATGTGATTGTTTGAAGTGTTCGATTTGTTGTAGATCACCACATGTTGTGGTTGTGTACAGTAAATTTTATTACTTGATAGTGCAAGTGACTACCACTAGAAATTATAAATTTATTCACTTTGTACTGGTACAATGGAGTGGTGGGTGGGTGGGGCTAGTATGTGATCTAATTATAAAGAGAGGATCACAATGATGGAAATTAACTGGATTGATGATTATGGTATTAGTATAGTAGAGTTTCATGTACGTAGATAACATATATAACCTCAATCCTGCCTACTTAGGTATGTAGGCCCTAAATATTTAGACTCTATTTCTCTATTGTTTACTAACTACTACTAAACTATTTATGTATATCAACAAAGTACATTGTTTATTGTTTTTTAGTTGTATATAAGTATGTCTAATTGTGTGCTAATTTGGAAATGTGTTTGACAGTAAACAAACATTGTAAAATGTGATGCTCTACATATCAATTATATGTAGTTTGGCTATACAGTGATGATATGTTAGTAATGTGTTATTCTTCATAGGATGGATGGAGTCCACTTCATCATGCTTCAAGGAATGGACGCATTGATGTTGTCCAACAGCTAGCAGACAGAGGAGCAAATGTCAATCTTACTGACAAAGTTAGTATTGTACTTACCGTACTTACAGGCTGTGTTTTCTCTACATGTGTAACATTGAAGCACAAATACGTACAAAGAACTGTCTTGTTGGAATATTACATATGTGACCATCTCAGCAAAAACCCGACTTGTTCGCACAAGCATGCGTATTGAGAAAAACGAAATTTAAAAATAATTCATAAAATTACGCATGCTACAAAAAAAACTATGCAAGTTTTTATTGGGCCAGTACTCGAAGAAGGAAGAGTCAAGTCAATTATAATTATATATCATCTTGTTCGCCTGTCCATGGGGAGTTCGAAAATCTTTGTTTCGTTGCAACGGTAGTGCGTGTCACTTGCATTTGTTTACGATGCAGTAAACGTATAGAAGATTGTCATCGTTCTTCTATCAAGCCGCCTTCATATCCATATGCGCAAGTATCTACAGGGATAATACTATACCTTGGCTGATGTGCTGATCCATGGTGAACGTTGTAAGCCAAATTGCAACGTTATAGGACAATCCAAACAGAAGTTATGGCTGCGAATGTAAGCGCCTGCAGTTTATTTTCAGTATTGTAGCTGTACAAATCGATTACCTTGCTCTTCCTACTGTGTATCGCTATAATTCCAAAATTACACACTACAGAAGGCTGAAGCTGTGGTGGTCCATTTCTTGGACACTGCTGATGTTGCTGAGTGAATTAAATAAATTTTTAGTTGTGCGAACAAGTCAGGTTTTTGCTGAGACGGTCACATATGTTGTTGTATTACACATGCTTTCTCCATTACATTTGTCTTACACAAATTCTTTAGCTAGTACCAGTGGCTACACTTCAGTATGGAGCAATTTGTTGTGGGTCACGCCCATCATTTAGGTCAAAGTTCATCATTCATGTATGTTATGTGAGACCAGTGATGAGAGTTTTTGTCCTTACAACACCATAGAGCACACAGAAAAGGGCCCGTTAATGTTTTCATAGAAGGGCCACATGTTTTCAGGTAAACATGGCTAGCCCTCACTGGTGTTTAATAAAGTCCATAAGCTTTCATTCACAGAACAGGTGTCTTTTAATCTTAAACATTTTATCACTTCTACAAACATGCAGACACACAGATGTCCTTTTGAAGACCAGATGTGCAGTGTGCACCTGGTTTAGTAATGTTTTTATGAAAAAATATATACCAAACACATGTATGTACATATACTCTGTAGAAGTATTGAATTTTACAGTTTAACACTAGTTGTGTTGTTGCACACATCCAAAATTATTATACATAGTGTTGAATTTTAAAACTCCATTGCAGGTGGTATTGTCATACAAACTTTAAACGTACAAATAGCAGTTATGTCAGCTGTTGCTTTCTGAGACGAAACCTGCCCTTCACAACTAGCTGTAATGAGTGAGCAAATTCAACCTGAGTGTGCTAGGGAAACTGTTAAGTATGCATGTTCCTGTGGGATATTCCAGTTCTACGTTAGAAATTCTTCCAGCTACTGTATATATTCACCAGTGTGAGCCGTTTCCAGTACTTGTACATGCAGTACAACAGAAACTTTAGTAAAAGCCTTGTCAGCAATGATGTATCATTTTGACTGCAGCTCCAGGTATTAGTAGTTAAGTTAACCACTGGTGGTTTCTGACCTTATCTTCATTCCACCAGAGATCTTTGGGATAACAAATATCTAATCAAAAACAGCCAAGCTGTAAAAAAAGGTGCGGCCCCCAAAAAGGCCATGGTGAAAAAAGATGTGAAATCCAAGGTGGCGGCCAAGAAATGGCTATGATGGTAGGTTAATGGTTACATTTTAATAATAACAATTCAGGTGAATTTGGTGCCAAGACCAAGTGGCACAAAATTCACCTGAATTGTCATTATTAAAATGTAACCATTAACCTACCATCACAGCCATTTCTTGGCCGCCACCTTGGATTTCACATCTTTTTTCACCATGGCCTTTTTGGGGGCCGCACCTTTTTTTACAGCTTTGCTGTTTTTGATTAGATATCACTTCTTTTTGTATTTGTATACTGCAAAGCCGGCCTATGGCTGGCTTTGAGACTTTTTTAACCCATGTGTTTTTTCTTTACCACAGGAAGAAGAAAAGAACTTAAAGAAGATTTTTAATGCTTCAATTATTTTTGATTTTATTAGTAATTATACAAATTATATACATATATTTATTACATGCCCAGTGTACAATATAAGGGAAAATTATTGCTCGGGCAGAATGGCCAATCAAAGGTAAATTTGATTGGCCATTGCTGAAATTGCATGGCCATAAGATAGAGGTGTCCTATCCTAGTGTGCGAAACACAAGCCTTTTGGGGGGGGTCTGGGGGCATGACCCTCCCCCCCAGGAAATTTTTGAAAAAGGATCACTCTGAGATTGAATCTGAGACCACTTTCAGCTACTTATCACTGAACTTTATGCACATGCATTTTACAGAGAATTAATTGTTTATTAGTAATACATGTACAAAAATTTGTGTTGCTGCATACATATTTTACAAAAAAAACTATGAATCAATGTATTGTACAGCCAGTTTGTTGTTATTGTTATGTTTGTAGACTTAGCTCGGCTAAATGCTTTGTTACAAGTGGTGCTGAGTCAGCACAGATTGAATTATCAACTAGCTATTGCTAAAGTTTCTCTTGTGAATAGCAATAGATCAAAACTTAATCTTGAACTTTTCGTGTGCAGAACACTTTTATTACGTGACTTTATTCCACTTTCTCCAGCCACTGCATCTCTACAGATTATAACCATGAAATGGCCATCTTATACTTAATATTGTACCTCCACTTCGCAAACATTACTTTCTTTTCTTCTCTTGGAAGGCGCCACTTGTGTAGTCAGTGTATTGATCACTTCTTCACAACATCGACAGTAACCCACAATCGATAATTTGGGTAAATACGAGGTGCAGTGCTCTAGCTTACGCATGCGCATTGAGTCAATGCTTCGACGGGATCGAGACTTTACGTAGTGATTAAATAGCTTCGGTAAGGAAAGTTAACAATACGACAATAATAATAACTATAATATTACATGTTATAAAGACTAATAATAAAGAATTACAGTTGTAAAAAAATTGATCGGCACAAATGGCCAACCAACAGCTACATTGATCGGTCAACAGCATCACTTGGTCGGAAAATGGCCGAGGTCCGACCGTTATATTGTACTCTGCATGCCCATTATTCCCCACAGGATATTTTTTTGCAGCTGATCTCTCCACTGGGTGACTTGAAATGTAGCTGAACTATATACAGGATGGTTTCTTTGTAGCTGAACTCTCTGCAAAGTGACCTCTTCTAGCTGGTCTCTCTACAGGGTGATTTGTTTCTAGCTGAACTCTCTACAGGTGATTTGTTTGCAGCTAAACTCTCTACATGGTGGTTTCTTTGTAGCTGAACTCTCTACATGATGGTTTCTTTGTAGCTGAACTCTCTATAAGGTAACTTCGTCCAGCTGATCTCTCTACGGGGTGATTTGTTTCTAGCTGAACTCTCTACAGGTGATTTGTTTGCAGCTAAACTCTCTACATAGTGGTTTCTTTGTAGCTGAACTCCCTACATGGTGGTTTCTTTGTAGCTAAACTCTCTACAAGGTAACTTCTTCTCTACAGGGTGATTTGTTGTAGTTGAATTCTCTACAAGGTGGTTTGTTTGAGGCTGAACTCTCTACATGGCAGTTTCTTTGTAGCTGAACTCTCTACAGAGTGATTTGTTTGCAGCTGAACTCTCTACATGATGGTTTCTTTGTAACTGAACACTCTACAAGGTGACTTCTTCTAGCTGATCTTTCTACAGGGTGAATTGTTGTAGCTGAACTATCTACAAGGTAACTTCTTCTAGCTGATCTCTCTACAGGGTGATTTGTTTGTAACTGAACTCTCTGCATGATGGTTTCTTTGTAGCTGAACTCTCTACAAGGTGACTTCTTCTAGCTGATCCCTCTACAGGGAAATTTATTTGTAGCTGAACTCTCTACAAGTGATTTATTTGTAGCTGAACTCTTTATGTGGTGGTTTCTTTGTAGCTGAACTCTCTACAAGGTAACCTCTTCTAGCTGATCTCTCTACAGGGTGATTTGTTTCTAGCTGAACTCTCTACAGTTGATTTTTTGCAGCTAAACACTCTACATGGTGGTTTCTTTGTAGCTGAACTCTGTACATGATGGTTTCTTTGTAGCTGAACTCTTTACAAGGTGACTTCTTCTAGCTGATCTTTCTACTGGGTGATTTGTTTGCAGCTGAACTCTCTACATGGTGGTTTCTTTGTTGCTGAACTCTCTACAAGGTGAATTCTTCTACCTGATCTCTCTACAGTGTAATTTGTTTGTAGCTGAACTCTGTACAAGGTGCTTTTTTGTAGGTGATCTCACTGCAGGTTGATTTGTTTGTAGCTGAACTCACTAAAGGGTGATTTGCTTGTAGCTGAACTCCTTACATTGTGTCTAGTTTCTAGCTGATCTCTCTACAGGGTGATTTGTTTGTAGCTAATCTCTCTACAAGTTGATTTGAGTGTAGCTGATCTCTCTGCTGGTTGATTAATTTGTAGCCGATCTCTCTATAAGGTAATTTGTTTGTAGCTGAACTGTCTATAAAGTGATTTGTTGTAGCTGATCTCTCTGCAGGTTGATTTGTTTTAGCTGAACTCTCTACAGGCTGATTTACTTGTAGCTGAACTCCTTACATTGTGTCTAGTTTCTAGCTGATCTCTTTACAGGGTAATTTGTTTGTAGCTGAACTCTCTATAAGGTGATTTGTTTGAAGCTGAACTCTCTACATGGTGGTTTCTTTGTTGCTTAACTCTCTACAGGGTGTTTTGCTTGTAGCTGAACTCTCTACAGGGTGATTTGTTTCTAGCTTATCTCTCTACAGGTTGATTTGTGTGTAACTGATCTCTCTACAAGCTGATTTGTTAGTAGCTGATCTCTCTGCAGGTTGATTTGTTTGTTGCTGATCACTCTAAAAGTTGATTTGTTTGTAGCTGAACTCTCTGCAAAGTGTTTTGTTTGTAGTTGAACTCTCTGCAAAGTGTTTTGCTTGTAGCTGAACTCTCTACAGAGTGATTTGTTTCTAGCTTATCTCTCTACAGGTTGATTTGTGTGTAACTGATCTCTCTGCAAGCTGATTTGTTAGTAGCTAATCTCTCTGCAGGTTGATTTGTTTCTAGCTGATCTCTGTACAAGTTGATTTGTATGTAGCTGATCTCTCTGCAGATTGATTTGTTTTAGCTGAACTCTCTACAGGGTGATTTGTTTCTAGCTTATCTCTCTACAGGTTGATTTGTGTGTAACTGATCTCTCTACAAGCTGATTTGTTTGTAGCTGATCACTCTGTAGGTTGATTTGTTTCTAGATGATCTCTCTACAGGTTGATTTGTTTGTAGCTGAACTCTCTGCAAAGTGTTTTGTTTGTAGTTGATCTCTCTACAAGGTAATTTTTTGTAGCTGACCTCTCTTCAGGCTGATTTGTTTCTAGCTGATTGCTCTACAAGGTAATTTGTTTGTAGCTGAACTGTCTATAAGGTGATTTGTTTGTAGCTGAACTGTCTATAAGGTGATTTGTTGTAGCTGAACACTCTGCAAAGTGTTTTGTTTGTAGCTGATCACTCTAAAGGGTAATTTGTTTGTAGCTGAACTCTCTCCACAGTGACTTGTGTGTAGCTGAATTCTGTGTAGCTGAATTCTCTAGAGAGTGACTTAATTGTAGCTGAATTCTCTACAGGGTGCATGACTTGTTTATAGCTGAACTTTCTTCATTGTGACTTGTAATGTTCTGAATCTCTATAGTGATATATTTGCTTAACTCTCCACATGGTGACTGTCTTCTTGTTGAACTGTCTATAAGATTAACTGTTTGCAGCTGAACTCCCTACAAAATAACTTGTGATGTAATAAAATTCTATAATGGAGTAAATAAATTAGCCGAATGCTCTATTAGGGTGACTGTTCTATTAGAGTATCTCGATCTCTCATTTGCTACACGGAGTTGGCTTTCGAATCATAACTCAGTGGTTTGTAATTCGATTCTTCTGTACTACAGCAAGGACTATCTATGAAGATTATTCCAGCTATACACCGATTTTCAGCTCATTACTCTTAGCGGTTTGCCTAGTAGGTGTGAAAACTAATACTTTTTTATTCCTAAAAATCGATCGCGTAATTGTGACACAGGTTGGGTTTTGTGTCATATCTCCGTGGTCTTTATCTCGATTCCTTTCAAACCACCAAAAGGCACTCCTACGATGGTTACTCCATCTACATAGCAATGTTCAACTCATTCCATGAAGCGGTTTACCCTGTAGACGTGACAACAAATCGATCTTGTTTTACGCGAATAATCGGTCATAACTCCTGAACTATTCATTGGATTTGTACCAAATTTGATGCTAGGATTCGCCGTTGGACTCCCTTTCTGTGTGCCAAATTTCAAGGCGTTGGGAGTACGCGTTTGCTTGTTATAGCAATTTTTGCAAATGTGGGAAAAAACGAAGAAGAAAAAAAACAAAGAAAAAAAGACGAAACTTTGGCAGCTCTATCTCGGAAATGGCTGGAGCGATTTCCTTCAAATTTGGAATGTAGACTCCCCTGGCTGGCGGGCAACTGTGTAGCAAATTTGGTTCCAATCAGATAAGTGATCACCGAGATACAAAGGTGTGAAAATGACGTTTTCGTTCTTCCTGTCAATATACTCACGAGTGTGGCACGCCGGCTTCTTGGGCCGCACGACACACTACCGTGTGTCTTGATTTCGTGCTGGGACAATTGTACCTTGGTTTTAATGCTTTCAACACTTGATTAAGGCCCCTATTCGGTGATTATTAGTTTCTCATCCAGCCTTTCTAATTATTATGATGCGGGCGGGAGGGTATTACCATTATACCATTATTTTATAATATTAACACACTGATGTACAGACCTTGTCCAAATTGTCTTTCTTTCTTACTACAAACATTTCCTTCACCAGCTGATTCTACTTTTCGTGATCGCCAACTGTTTTTCGACAGTCAACTGAAAGCCTGCTTTGATGAAGTCGATAGAACACAATTGCAACTGGCACTGCAGCAATTTGCTAAGGAAAACAATAGTTCTCCTGGCGATATATAGCGCATTGTAGCATTCATCAACAAAAATTTACAACAATTTGGTATCACGTGTTCTTCTGAGCATGCACAGAGTAAATATTGGCTTTCCATGCGGTAGCTTAAGAAGGATGCGGGCGGTGGATGAGAAACTAATAATCACCAAATAGGGGCCTAAAGTTGGCATCTTCCACACCTGATACTATATGGCAATCTATGGCTATTATTTACTGTTTTGGTAATTCTTTGGGCTCTTGCAACATTAATGTCTCATATATTTGTTTGGTCCTTAGTTGCTTCATATGAATGTTGCTACAATGTACTCTTGGAAGTTTTTAAACCATGCGGTTTACTGAAATTATTTTCCGAAAAGTGAATGTGTTTGTTTGTATGTATGTGTGTATGTATGTATATATGTTTGTTTGTATATTTGTTTGTCTTTCCACACCCAAGTGAGCAAAACTTTGTTCGCTAAAAACAGCCTGTATGTGAGAAATAAAACCATATAGAATAGAAAGCTATGGTTTAAGGGCAGCTAATACTTGCTGGTTTGAAATACAGGTGAAGCAAGAATATAAGGACATGGTGAAGGCCTTTCCCCAATAAGCTCTACGGACATCAAGTAGCCGAAAAACAACACAGCTGGCCTCCTAGGCTATTGAGTATGACGAATTCCTTCGAGTTGAAAAGGGGACATGCCCATACATATACAAATGAAAATGAAAAACAGCTTTGAGGCTTTTCCTAGAGAACTTATGTAAGAAAATGCTATAGACAAACTATTAAACAGTTAAGAAGATAGTTCTGTGCGTTAGTAGTGCGTTAAAGTGGTTTGTTTGAGCTATGCCTGCTTAGCAGTGTTTAACAATGTAATTACAGAATTAGAAAATATTTTATGAATTACATAATACAAATTACTAAGTTACTGTGATGGTTCAATTTTTTATGTAGCAACAAGCCAAAATAAATATTAGTTTAATACACTATTGATAGGCACATGTCTATTATGCTGGCGTAATTTCAGCCATTATAGGTAGGGAAAAAATTGGGGAATATTCTGTAAAAATTGGGGAATATTCTGTAAAAATTTGAGGAGTTCTAGGAATAATTAGTATAAAATTATCGGTTTCTCTTAGTGCAAGCATAAAAATGGTTGAAAAGATTGAGATACTCTAATAGAACAGTCAGTTACTCTAAAAGAGCAGTCACTTTCGAGTCCATAATTCTAATATAGCAGTCAGTAGAAACTCAACTTTTATGTCAACATAGCTCACGCCAGCATGGAGGACGTCAATCACAGGCTCTTCCACCTCAATTGCCTGCGAGGCTTGAGGAACGCCATTTCATAGAGAACCTTGGGACTGATGGTGACTGTGCAGTGTGTTCTGACCGGAAGACACATAGAAAACGTACTAAGTATGGCTGCATAAATTGTGGAATGGTTCATTTGTGCCTTGAAAATTGTTTTAAGATATACCACACCAAGGAAAACTATAAATAAATAAGGGGTGTATGCTATTTACTGTGTCTTAGACTTTTTACAGGTTCAGCCGATGTATATAGTTTAGATGTGTTGACAGTATTATCTGTTTAGTTATGTACAGAGCTGTTTGTAATTCAGGTTTTTCCACGATTGTGTTTTTTTTCTCTGAAATCACTTGGATCGGTGGTTTCTAAATGAGGCAAACCCTTTACTGAGTAAAGATCCCAGCTCTTTAGTGTATATATTTCATGTACATTTTATGTTTGAAAAGTTTTTCAAATTCTAATGCTAATAATACGTTATGTTTGATGAACAGTGCATGATAAAATGGATTGCTGTTGGTATTTGATTGACCAGTCACCAGAATACGCCTTGGCAGCGCGTTGAAACGCCACAGTGATTGTGTTGGAGTTCTTTGTTACATGCCTACAGGGTAAAAATAATTATGAGAATACGACAATTTTTTTTCAATTCACAACTACCTGAGAGTTGCAGCTATGTCACTGGAATTTCCCCACCTTGTATCAAGGGTACCACCCTTTCTAAACACCAAGTGTTGAGGCGAATGGACAGAGGAGCTGCCTACCATGATGATTATTTCCAAATGATGCGCGTATTGCTGTGGATAAATGGAGAAGTATTATTGATAAAAACATAATAATAATATTGGATAAACCCCAGGTTATCCACTGTCTGTGTACCAAGTTACAAGCTGATACATCAAGGATTTTCACAGATACAGTAGTGTAAAGACGTGCGGTTACTTCGCACAATTGTGTGAATACCACAAGTTTTTTCTAAAATTCATAAATACCTGAGAGTTGCAGCTATGTCAATGGAATTTCACCACCTTGTATCAAGGGTACAACTCTTTTTCGACACCAAGTATTGAGGCGAATTGCCAACGGAGCCACCTACCATGACGGTTATTTCCAAGTTATGCGCATATTACTTCGGATAAATAGAGAAGAATTAATGATAAACAATTGATAGTCACGATGGGTAAACCCCAGGGTATCCACCATCAGTGTACCAAGTTTCAAGTTGATACGTCGAGGATTTTCAGAGATACAGCCTTGTAAAGACGCGCGATTATTTTCGCGAAAGTAAGCATAAACTTTCGTGCGTTTTCGGTGTAATAAATAATAGGGCCATTATAATGGCCTTTGCGCGTTTAAGGGTTAAGCTTAACTGTTAATTAGTTCCAGTTCTTCCGGGAATGTAAACTTTGGTTTAAGGCAGTTAATGTATGCTGGTTTGGAATATGGATGAAGCGAGTTTATAAGAATGCCTTGAAGGCCTTTCCCAATGGGCTCTACAGACGTCACAGAGCCAAAAAACAATGCAGCTAGCCTCCTAGACTACTGGATAAAACCATTTCTTTTGAGTTGAAATGGTGGCATGCCCATACATACGTGAACAAAACAAATAACTTACATACGTGAATAATTCACGGTTTGTTCAAGGTATGCTTCCTTAGCAGTGCTTAGCAACAGAATTACAAAATATATCAAAATACAAATTAGGTACTATGATTCAATTGTGTATGTAGCAACAAAGCAAAACCCAACATAAATATTAGTTTAGTGTGCTATTAATTAATTCCAGTTAGGTTTGTTTGTTTGCTACATGGTGCTAGGTTTTTAGAAGTAGCACAACATCAACTTGTTTATATCTTTACTGTTTTCCACTAAAGTGATTAAACTGTGCTAATAAAGCAGTCACCTTTAAGAGAGCAGTCGATAATGTTTTATCAGGGACTGCATTGAAAGCCTGTGAATTGATACATGGGCTATAGCTGGCATAGATTATGTATATGGGCTGTAAGTCATCAACACTGAAAAAGTAACTACTCCCTTGAGACAATTATTTAAAAAGATTCAAGTATTATTAATTAACCCATTGACGGCCAATTCTCAAAGACTTATAGTAACCATATACTCGCTACAGACTAAGAAGGTTGATTATCTTACTATTATTCACATAACAATAACAGCAGTGTTTGGGGGTAATGCGTTGTTTATGCAATATATTATGTAACTAGGGGTGGCAAAAAATTGTAAATTTAAACAAGTAGAATAGGGATCGAAGTTAAGATTCTGAAAAAAAACATGTAACAGCAGTGTAAGTAACTACCCCAACACTGAATAACTTTAACTGTTACTGTTGCATTACATTTTAGCAACTATATTACTGTTATTGCTATTTAGTGTTACACCGATAATCGGTTGAATTATTGGTAACAGCTGATATTAGGTAGTTTTACGAGTATCAGTATTGGTTACGAAGCGTAAATGGTTTGCCAATTAACCGAAACCCACAATCAATCATTAATGATAGCAAAGAACAGGATTGTTAATTTATACTCCACCAATCAGCCATGGACGTTCCTCCTTGGCAGAGACATACATACAATAGTATACCACACAACACAATTGCAGCAACAAAACCAGGGGCGTAGCCAGCCAATATTTGATGGTTGGGCATAACATCAACTTAACTACACACACACAAGAAACACACTCACTTTCATGTAAGACATTAAAGAAAAATATGAAAAGTGTATGCACACAAGGCCTACAGCTACCTATGCTATAGTGTAAACAAATGCTACTCGCATGCATGCATGCAAACATTTGCTAGCTATAATGCTATTCTATTAAACTTGTAGGGCAGGCATCCACCGACGATCGTCGTAGCCGAGCTCATGTGACATCAAACTGCTGAACCTACAGGAACCAACAATGTAAACAGTTCCACACATGTTTACTTCAATCGACTGGCAGTATAGCTTACAGACCAACCACCACATCGACATGTCATGCTTTTTCAAGCAATCGCCTCATGGCCCCAAATGAAAGCCAGGGGTGCTAACTTATGAATTATAATGAGTCTTATCACAAATATCAGCATGCCAAGAAAGTTTCGTCCCAGACTTATAATAGCCAATTTACATTTTGCATGAATTTGATGTAAACCACAACTCGATTAATCAGTACAATTATTAATCTGCACAAATTGTTCACGTGACACTTCATAATGACTTGACCTTTTCTCCATTTCCAGCTTCATTTGCATATGCCATATTGTTATCTAGAAGAGTACATTTTCCCATTTTCTTTCATCAGCAGTAAGTTAGGCTATACGGTACTTTCTTTATCAAAAAAATACACTTGACAAGTTCACTGAAACAAATTTTTTTGCTGCCAGTGCCATCCACACCAAATCCTACCGACGATTATCACTCACTGACTTAGAGATACAGTACCACAACTACAGTGTACCACGCTTCGACTCCATTTTAAATTTCGAATTTAAACCTCGCCAAGGAACATGGCACATGCGTTTACACAAAGTGTAATTATAGGGACTTCCCAAGGGATTTTCCACGTAATGGATCATGTGATACACCATCTAACTCGATCCCTTCTTCGAAGTCATGGTTCAACAAATGAGGTACGCATCTATGCTTTACAGTATTAAAGTAGGGTTGTTTTGTGTGCTGCTGTGAATCCTCGGCCTCGCGTAAATCTTATCTTAAGCTACTTGTGATGGTTGGGCAAAAATTTGTGATGGTTGGGCAAGAAACTGTGATATTTGGGCAAATGCCCACCCATGGCTACGTCCCTGAACAAAACTTACATTTAATTCACATGCATAACACTACTATGTAAAACAAGGGGGATTAATAGTTAACTAAGTAGATGTCCATAAACAGTATGTAAAAAGTCACCAGACCAAGTAAAGAGTACAAATGGTGAACTGTTCGACTACATGGTTGCTTCACAGCGGGAAAAAATGATAACGAAAGATGAAAGTAAAGAACGCAGTGAATGCAGCAGTAAGTGGTACAGCATTTATTTGCTTTGACTGTTTTATAACTATTAAGGCTTGTTTGTTTGAAAAAGTATGGCTGAAAGTCTATAGACCGTGTGAGTGCTAAGGTGTGGCACTTTATTACATCATTAAAATATCACATGAATATAGTGCATCCGCCATTTCTTGAGGGAAAAAACGTACGTGCTTTGTGGTACAATTTTTTTTAATGCTAATGCGAAGGAATCTTACTGAAAGATAGACTAGTGCTATTAAAAAGTAAGTTACTAGGTGAAAGTACATAACATACTTGTTCTGTGTCGAGTTATTCCACTTTGAGAAGGTTTTTGCAATACAGCGCTCCATAATTTTGCCCTCACTTATCCCCAAACTTTCCCATAATCTACCCACGAAATTTCCTGTAAAATGTCCTAAAATCTGAAATGGTAGCAACTTTTTGCTGGACCACATCTTAGCATGCATATGGTCTGTCAGCCACTCACGCAATTAGTCGATCACATTTCACAAAGGGTCTGGAATCCCACTAAAAACAGTTTTTGATAAACTGGCTTAGCTGTTTTATAACTACTTGGCTTCTTTTTCCATGAAAGGGGTTAGTGGCAAAACTTTACCAAACATTGTAAAAGTCGGCCGCCCACATGATTAATTGTATTGATTACAATCACACACATAACCTTTAGGTGATTTTCTGCTCCTCCTCTCCTGTTCTGAAGATTTAAAGAATATTTGTTAATATCAGAGTATTGATTACAAGAATAGACAAATAATCGGTATTGGTACAACAATATTGTATGTGAAAAGTGCAAATCAGTGCAACACTATTGTTATTTACATATCCTTTACCAACATGTGGCTGCACCTATACCCACAAGTGGCACTACCTTTGCTCACTACACTTGTGGTTGTACCTTTACCGACACATGGTTGTGCCTTTAACCACGGAGAAAAATGGGTGGCACCACACAAAAAAATGCCACTTGTGTGTGAAATTATAATTAGCCTGTACTGTACTGTAATTTGGCACACATGATTATTTAGGTTAAGTACGCACAGTACATACAGCGGGTTACATGTATTATATGTGTGACATCCATTTAACTCACAAACGTTTCTGTTGGCAGGCTGATTTTTGCAAAGATAAACCTTCTACTGTATGTTCTTAATACGTTTTCGTAACTTTTTGCCAGATCCATAGATTTATAGAGAAATTGTTGTTTTCTCAGATTTTGCCATCACAGAAATTAATGCTGGAGGCTATTTTAATGGCGGATTTAAACCTCACAGCAATAACCTGCTGTACAGTATACTTATACTAGACACCTGTTTGTTTCGTATAGTTGAAATTGCTTCTAAAAGCTCATGCTATGTAATTTGGAAGCAGAAGAGTCCACTTGATGCTTTGCCAGCAATGTGTCTAGCAACTGCTTGACCACCTGTAATAATATGATAGCTGCACCCTACTCCTACAAGGATTCCGTTTCCTTCACAAAAACAAATGTACTAATTGACTGAGAAATGGTATTCCAATCACTTGAATGATTAGGCAGGCATGAATAATGCTCTCCTAGCAGAAACTACTTGTGGTCATTTATAAGTGCTTGTGCTTAACTATCATAGTAAATTTGACCAAAAAATCCATTCAAAAATTATAAGTGCATTCAACTACTAACAAGACTCTACTGTATTTGCTTTCTTCTTTTTAGACACTTATGTTAATGCTTAAATGTGCACAGAATCATTAAAGAGATTTTCCGCTGGGTGATCTAATGCCTATGTACATAGTCCCATTACAACTGAGTGGCAATTATAATAAAGTAGTTATACTGACTGATGTATTACAATATTTAATCGTTTAATATTCATCCATATCTTTTTCACTGAGAATTACATACAGTAAATCATGTAGTTATCATAATGAGAAACCACTGCTAATACTTTCTTATTCAGAAAACTGTGTAATGATTCTACTATTATATAAACTAAAACATTCTAAATCCATTTGAACCCCTCCTGGCTAAGTACCATGTGATGGAGACATATCACATACTTGATCTGAAATAACTTGTGGTATGTGTACATGTTACTTGTAATTGGAAGGAATAAACATTCACATGTGTCATTGTATCATATCTGTAGGATGGTTGGACTCCCCTAAGTACAGCAATGCTTTGGGATAAGAGTTCAGTTGTGTGGTATTTTGTCAAGAAACACAACATGGATATCTCACAATATAGTCAGGTGAGAATGTATTCCAAACACATCACATGAACTATTACATATGTACTACATGCTAACTAGCTCCCATATTACATTTGGTGGGTTATCTTGTGTATAGTTTTATTTACTACACAAAATGTTTGTATGACCCCTTCATCTTTAAAGCAACGTTACAGTCTGCACCAAATACACCAACACAATTATACATAGGTGCAATAGGTAGGCAAACACATTGAGCGTAATGCCAACATAATAGGTGCATTTTGTGTATTTTGTATCAGGAGCTGCAAATTCTGCACAGTTTGTATATACCAAATTAATAAATGGGCACATAAAATAAAATATCACATTTTGCTATATGGTCTCTTGTTAAGGGAAAAGTGAAGATGCTCTAATAAAACAGTCACCACATGTGGATATATAGCATAGAGGTACATTAGATACTACAGTGGTCAAGATACAATTATAGCAGTGGCATTATGGGGTACTGATGAAACCCGGAATGGAACGGAATCAATAGGGGCACACACCAAGTTTAAAAAATGGTTTTAACAGATTGTGCACTGTTTCCAACCTCCACAAATAACTAGAATTGTGCTAGAATTAGTTTTCTTCTGTTATAGACATGCTAGAAGTCATTTGCTCGATGGCTCTATTTAATGCCCACAGCAAGAATGCATTGTACAGTCGTCTCAGCTGAACAACGATCATTTAGCTAAGCTGTTAAACTATTTTTTGTAAGCACTGTTAACGTAACATACTGCAGTTTGCTATCTGTCGTAAATCGCTGCCAATAATGGTAGAATTATAGTCCCTTCAGAGAACCAGCGACACTTGTACTAAAAGGCTTGAATACTGCTACAACATGAAAATACTACTGTAGTTTACCTTTTGGAATGGTAAGGAAGTACTTTTACATGAGGATTAAACTAAACTGAATGGATTTTATTTATGCACACCTTGTCACGTGGTGAGTATTTAATAGAACTTTCAAGCGAACGATTACTAGCATACCTATAAACAGAAACAAATTAATTCTAGCACAATTCTAGTTATTGTGTGACAGTTGGAAACTGCACAATCTGTTTAAAATGATTTTAAACTTGGCGCGTGCCCTGATTGATTCCGGCCATTCCGTTCCGTTCCATTCCGGCTTTCATCAGTACCAGGCATTATGGGCCAAACCTGAGCACACTTGAAGCATAATAATCTCCCAAGGTTATTGCGGACCTTATTATCAAAATAATTGCAACTATCACAATATTGACACAATTCAAATTCAAGCACCCTATACGTATATCTGTATGGGTGAAGTTGTTTACTATCACAAGGAGGTTGGAAAAACCAGCTTGACTTATGAAGATGCCTAGTCTTGTCTTGGGGTCTGGTGATGTGCAATAGAAACACTTGACTGTAACTAAAGGCAAAGCCTTACAACATCTACATATATTACATTACATAATTATGCGGCATTAGCCAAATCTTTATTGATGATGGGGTGCTGCTTAGGACCCATAATGCTATACTAAAGAACCATTGGTAGACTAGGAAGACAGTAATAAGGAACAAAATGCGTTCTTGTCATGTTAAAGTATAGGAATATGTAAATAACATCAGAGGTGTTGTCAATGATGATTGTTGATCGATGAATTTCTTTGTAATGTATGTCACTGAGAGTTTGTATTGTGGTTCAACAGACCCTTGTGGTCTGGGGTGAGGCTAGGAGATGCCACTGATTGCTAACCAAAGAAAGCATATAAATCAAATGAATCATAAATGACTATTATAGCTAGTAATCAATTTATAAAGGCTTGCACCACAATAGTTACTCCATATACAAACCGATTTTCAAGTTATTCCATTAAGTAGTTTACCCTGTAGGCGTGACAACATATTGCCTTTGGATTTTTGAGAAATCATGCATAACTCCCTTGTTCTGTCTATGAAAAGCCAGACTGTTTATCCCACAAGTGTCAGTAGTGCTGATCCAGTTGGTATGCTACCACCTGGTATGCTACCACCTGGTATGCTACCACCTGGATCACTTGTAATATAAAAGGTACACAAAAGATTTTACTGTGATTTAATATTGTGCACTAATCAGATTGTATTAGTACTTTTTATAAGCCTTTTCCATAATGACGTCACATTGGTTTTCTATTTGGGGTACTCTTATATTTTCGAGTATTGCGTCCTATGATGACAAGTTTTTCATAAACCATTTATTGTTAATAAAGGATGAGATTGAAGCGAAATTACCAGGTATGGTTACAACTTATATAAAGGATTGTTGTTTCTACTCAATCTTCAAAACCAGCTGAAATTTTCAAAACCCACGTAAATGATTTTATTCTGCTGTGTTATACCCATACCTGTTAGTTTTAGCTCAATATCTTCTTCCTAGATCACACAAACAATCGGTCTTCATTTGTCACCCAATATCACCTGTACTTGAAAAGATTAGAGTCCCCTAAATAGAGGTCGCCATTATTTCTTCTGACTTCATTATGGCTTATTGATATGCTTTGGTTCTAACTGCAGTTGAGAAGTTCCAACTTTTTTGTGTACCTGTTTGCTAACATTTTTTTGTAAAATAAAGTTTATTATGACTGGTTAACCCGCGCATACCACATCAAAAGGCATTGCATTCCCCAGCTATCAATTATTGTCTAAAAAGTGAAATATCCATAATGCTTCATTATATAATGCTTCGTTGTCAGCTATGTTCAACCCATAGTACAGCATTATGAATCAAGAACTGTTCAAAACAATACCTCTACAATCACTATAAAAAATACAGACAATTTCCGTTATGAAGAAAAGCCATCATGCGCTATCACCACACAGGGCCGCCCAGAGAAATTAAGGGGCCCAGAGCAAAGAATTAAAGTGGGGCCCCAGAGGCAAGGAGGTTTCCATTCTGAATCACAACTTCACCCAAGCTGTATGTTGAAGACCAAAAAAAAAAGTTCATAACCTGCTAACAAAGACAATAACTACCCCTCACCAACCATATCGCTTGCTACACTGCTTCTTTGAAGAATACTGTGACTGCTCTATTAGAGTATTTAGATCTGACTGCTCTATTGGAGTATATCGAGCTTTTAAACAGGTATTCAAGGGGCCCTTCATGGGACCTCCTGGGGGTCCCTTTCAGGCTGGGGCCCAGGGCAAAATGCCCCAGTTGCCCCCCCTGTGGGCAGCCCTGCCACCACATCAACACCTTTTGCTGTCAGCAAAGATGAATGGGACACAAAGTAGGACACTGGTAAGTCTATGAAGAATGCATGTCCAGCTGAAGCGACATTGAGCAGTGAAAAAATCAAGCCTTTAACGAATGCACGTCCAGCTGAAGCGACATTGAGCAGTGAAAAATCAAGCCTGTAGCCTGAGTAGTTATTGAGTTATGCTTGTCTGAAGGCATCAGTCAGTCTGTCTGTCAGTCAATCAGTCAGTCAGTGACTACAGCTGTAGAGATAATTCGATCGGCCAAAATATCAGCCACCGATATGGCATTTTTAACCAATATCGGTATTGGTACAGACCAGTAAGAGGACCGATATCGCTACTGATATTTATATAGCAATAGTTTGTACATACACGGATTATATTGGCTGCTGTTTAGTGGCAGTGGCTTATTGATCCCTGTACAGCAAATGCTAAGCTATGTGAAGCCATACAAATACACATGATTCTAGTGTTTGTTGCTGGAAAGTTTGTCAGTCTCAAATGAAGCAGTTATATAGTAACTTTGTAATATATAAGAACAGTCACAGGATAACCAAGGAAACCTACCGTGCCAGCCTTTGCA
Organism: Dysidea avara; assembly: GCF_963678975.1. Lineage (NCBI taxonomy): Eukaryota > Metazoa > Porifera > Demospongiae > Dictyoceratida > Dysideidae > Dysidea > Dysidea avara. The sequence continues at coordinate 28,358,253 of NC_089278.1, read as the reverse complement.
TAAGCCAATAAAATGTGGCCTAATGCAGAAATATTTGTTAAACGCTTCATGGGAGTATGCATAAAAATGTTTGTGGGTGCTTAATTGTCTGGATTGCACAATAGAAACCCAAGCCACTATCACCACAGGCATAGGGTGAGCAATGAATATATCCGCATGTTGTTGTAGAGCAGGTAAATGTACACTTTTGCCTAGATTATCTATGACTTTTGTTTGTAATGCAAATGTTGGATCGACTATCGGTTATCAGTTTTTTTTGGTGGTATCCATATCGGATATTAGTACATGCCAAAAACCCATATCAGTACAGCTCTATCAGTGACTAGAAAATTCTGTTTAGTAATTTTGTAAGTTTTTTTTAAATTCCATAGCAACCTTTTGAAAGCATTTCAGGTTGATCTGGAGGCTTGTTAATTGGGCTTAGTTTTACCTAACCAATACTGCCTCATTGTTATCAGGGAAGAGTTATCAGGGAAAAGTGAGGTGGTTTTTGTGTGATGCTTTTCATGGGCCATGACCTTTGTGATTCCTACTGTACAGTACTATCATACTTTATGTATATTTTAAAGCATTGCCTTGAGTGCTATATGAAAAATAAAGTATAAGGCGCGCAGCTGAGATGATAATAAAGTATGAGGTAAAGCTGAGTGCTTTATTAGCATTGAGGCCAAGCACCAAGTGCTTTATTTTTCATATAGCATGAGTGAGGCAATGCTTTAAATAATTTATGGAACTTTCTAGTTGTGTAGCTTCACCATACACTAGGACTCGTAATTAACACATGTTGCACAGACTATTAGCAGCCTGAATGCACACAAACTAGTTTAACAAAGTAACTCACGCATAGTTCACCATATTTTGGCATAGTAAATGTTCATCACATATTCTGGCAGGTTGTAGTCAAAACCCACAATTGATTCTATCATGAAGTATTTCCGTGATATCTCCAGGACTTGTCCATTTACATTAACAAACATAACAACAATTTACCTTCTCCCACCTATCATCGAAGCATTTAGGTATGTCAATATAAGCAATCCAATGGTAGAACTCGCATTGGCTGGGGTTATTGATCACTCAGCCCGGCGAGGCTATCAGCCTTCACCGGCTTGGGTGATTAGTCGTACTAGCATGAGTGTTGCAAGCTATTAACCTGCACTAAGGCACGTGGGAAACTGTGTTTTATTGCCCACTCTTGCCCACTCTTTGTGGGCAATAAAGCACTGTTTGCCCTAATGTGTACTTTATTTAAAATGCACTTTTTGATAAATTAGTGCATTTTTTTGCATGCTGCAGTGCATGGGATAGGCTTGTTTACTGGTATAAGGAGGCCGTAATACTAATTGACAAGTATATTATGGCACTGTTAACATGTGTAAATATGTAACTGCAACAAGAAGCAGTTTTACAATCATACTGGTATATGACCCAACCCTAACAAACTAGAATTTTTTAGAATATCACTCAATATCATATTTATAAGCACTTTCAAATTCAAGAGACCTAACAAGTTATAGTTACTCTTGTGCCTGCTTCTCATTCTCAGGTAACACACCTTCTCTTAAATACAGTATGATAGGACTCAGCTCAGGATCTGCTAACTGTTGTGAACTAAAAGTATTAGATTTAGTTGTGTCGTCAGTGGGCTGTTTATTTATTCTCTGGTATCCTGCTTGAGGCAATCTTGGCTACTTGTACTTCTAGTCCTCCATCCTATTCCTCAGGTGCAGGTAAGCTGGGCTGATGGGACAGTGCATCAGCATGACAGTTTTCCTTCCCAGCTCTATGTATAATCTCTAATCTTCCAACACCACTACCATGGACCCTGCTCCACCACCGAGCATGCTTGCCTGTGAGGTTAGGAGTCCCCAATACTGTCTTTACCGCAGCATGACCACTTGGTGTCCATACAAGTAATACCGAAAGTGGGTGATTTCCCCATATTACTGCCAATGTCTTCAATTCTGTAACTGGATAATTCTCAAACTTTGAGAGCAAGTGACTAGTATATGCTAGGGGATGCAACTTCCCATCATCTTGAACTTGTGATAGAATCATTCCCAATCCCAAAACACTTGCATTCGTCTCCAGTACAAAATCCCTGTCAAAGTCTGGGTATTAAACAAGACTTGAGGTAATTAAAGTCAGACTCATATTCTGCTGTCCAGTGATATGGTGCATCCTTCCTTGTTAGGGCATACAACGGCTTTGCTAAGGAAGAGCAGCCTTTGACAAATCTCCTATAATGTGATATCAACCCTAAAATTTGCCTAAGTTCTTTCAAAGTTGTGGGAACTGGAAAGTTTTTCACTGCTTCTATGTTCCTGATATTGGGTTTAAAACCACTAGGAGTGACAAGATGTCCTAAATACTCCACTTCGAACAACAGAACCTGCATTTCTGAGGATTAAGTTTCAATCCTGCTTCCTTCAAACACTCAAATACCCTTTGCAGTTGAATCAAATGATCAGTGAATGTTCTGGAAAACACAATAATGTTATCCAAGTACACATCCATAGATTCCTGTTCAGTGTCCTTCTTTAAACCCAACAGCAAACTCTGCATTAACCTTTGAAAAACAGAAGGTGCATTCTTGACGCAAAAGGGCATAACACAAAATTCATACAACCCTCTATTGAGTCACAAAAGCTGTCTTCTCCTGGCTAGAAGTACCCACTCTTATCTGCCAGTAGCCAGACTTCAAATCTAATGTTGTGAAGTACTTGGACCGACCCAATTTGTCGAACAGATCATCTATCCATGGCAGTGGAAACACCTCAGGCTTGGTAACTGCGTTGAGTGCTCTATAATCGATGCAAAATCTTAATGAGCGACCACGCTTCTTTACTAACACTACTAGGCTTGCCCATGGACTCTTTGATGCCTGTATGACTTCTTCCTCTTGTATCTTGCTCAGCTGTACAGCAATCTCCTCTCGAGCTGCAAATGGAACTCATTGTGTGGCTTGCTTGATAGGAGTCGCACCATTAGTGTTTATGTTGAAGTCTACCAGACTGTTCTCTCCTCTTTCTCCTTCAGCAATTGAAAATATGTGATGATACTCCTTTAGGGTGGCAAGTAGTTTGTCCATTTCTGCCAAAGACAACACCTGAGAATTAGAAGAACATTTCACTTGTTTTCTTAATTCTTGCTTCCTCTAGTGAATGTGCTCATTTGAAAAAGTTAGAACATTCATCACTCACAAATCATCCTTCCCCTTAGAATGATGACTATTAATCTCATCTGCCTTGGCATGAATCAATCAACTTTAGCAGCCTTCCCCAAATACATACCTTCCTTTAGCACTTGAGTACACAAGCTAGTGTTAAAAATACAATAATTGGTACACTACCACTTCCATCATTCCTTATTAGACAATCGTTTACCATAAGTGTGTCATGACCGGTCAAGTTCCAACATAAGGTAAGTAGTATTTATTGACTCCTTAACTTCCACCTGAACCAAGGCCGAACTATCAGCAGGTAAGCAAACAGTCTGGATAAGACTGATCCTGGTTTTCTTGTTGTTTTTCTTCATCTTATTCTGATCTGTAGCTGGAAGAACTGATTGGACATCAGGATGGTAAGTAGCAATATTTAGCTTACAACACACATTCTCAGACAGTAGTAATGCATCAGGTGCATCTAACTTAATATACACTCTTTCACACATTGACTTCTCACCAAATTTGACCTGTAAGTCCAGTTGTCTATCCAACTTCAATGGTTGGTGCCCATAACTACAAGCGGTTGTATCAGGTGGTTTAAACTGCTCCCTTTTAATTCCACAAGCTGTAACAATTTCTTGGAATGCAGTTCCACTAAGTATCGTGATGTCGGAGCCAGTATCTATAATTCCTCTGATTGGTAGCCCCTCAATCTGTACCTCAATGCTCTTAGGAGTACCAGTAGTAGTCTGCGTAACTTCCTTGTCTTGGACTGTGGACACTGAGGCCTCAATGGGTGGGAACAAGGAATCAACTATCTTTAAAAAATTGTTCGTAGATATCTCTATGGGCTTGTCTTCAGTTCTGACTAGCCAGTTTTTCCTTCCGTGACTCACTCTTGTTAGCTTTACAATCATGAGCAAGGTGATGAGGACTATCACATACGTAACATCTAACCTGCCTTTGAAATGGGGTTTTGTTTAGGGACCCGCCGATTTTGCTGGCATAGTTATGAGCATAATAGGTACCTGAAAGCATTGAGCATAATGCTAGCATAATAGGTAGAATATTTTGTAACAGTATGAATTCTTGCTTATAAAAATAAATATCCCAGAAAGATTGATATACTCTAATAGAACAGTCAGTAACTCTAATAGAAAAATCACATAGCTGACTGTTCTATTAGAGTATATCGATCTTTTCTGTGATGTGCATTTTGACAAGTAAGTTTGTGCTTCAGGTACTTATTATTTATCCATAAACTGGGCATAATTTGAGCATAATAGGTAAGTATTGAGCGTAAATGTAAGCATAATAGGTAAATTTTTGAGCAGTGCAGCATAGCATAATAGGTAAAATTATGAGCATAATCGGCGGGTCCCTAGTTTTGTTTTTCTTGTCATCCCTTTTTGTTCCTGAATCCTGCTGTTGACTATTTTTCTTAGTCTGTGGGTATGAAAACTGGGTAGAAAACTCTTTAGTATACTGTTTTTTCCGCTTCAATTCTGCAAGCCATCTCTCTTCATTTTTTGCAGCTATGCAAAGCTCTTTATAGCTTTGGGCTCCGGAGATGACTGGAGCTTTACTAACGAGATCAGTTTGCAGGCCATCCTGTAGTCTATCATAGAGTAACACATCTCTAATTTCTGTCAATCCAGAAATAGCTGACTTGTAAGTATCACGTTTGGTTTGACTCACCAGATTCCACTCAAGTAAAGCCAAACCACGCAAATATCCAGCCAACTGCATAAGCGCTTCACTATCAGTCCAGATATTCTTTCCAATGTTGGTAACCAATCATCAAAATGGGTTTGAGCATCTTCCCCAGTGAAATTATCTATTGGATGGGCTTTACCTTGACGCTGCACTGAAGTGTCACTCAGTGAGACTGAGTGGGCTGCTTGTGTTACTGACAGGCTGCTAGAAACAGCAGTACTCATGTACAACCCAGGGCATGGCACATTCCAAACATGGGGCATCATTGTAGACACAGTCCTTACAGGATTACTAGAGACAATACTAGGTAGCCCTGTATAAAATGACACAGAAAGTAAAACAACTTAAGGGGGGTACCTGTACAGGTGGTCCTGACTCCATTGTTGGCAGCATTTGAGACTGCCTTTAGTAAGTAGCTTTGATGATGTTGTGACTCCATTGCTGGCAGGCTTGTCAACAGCAGTGGATACATGTTGAGAAAGAACCGGAACAGCTTGATTGGGCAAAAAGGTATTTCTGTGGAGATCAATAGTAGAGGAGAGTAAGAGCCTGTCTGCTCAGTTGCAAGCAACATAGTCACAGCACTCTTCATTCCTGTCTGTTTCTTTAGAGACTCTGGTTCATTGTCCCTCTCCCACAAAGCATAGTCAAGCTTACGGATCAGATCACACATGTCTTTCCACAACTCCTTAATTCTAACCTTAGCCTGTAGAAGTTCATGTTTAGGACGTTCCACTTCGGAACCTGAAGAATATTTTCCTAACTGTTCACATTCCAAAACTAACTTGGTCATTTTTACTCAGTTCCAGCAAGAAATTCTGTAGGCTGCTAGTTCTCAAGAGCCAGCTTTGTCTCTCTCGCCTCAGTCTCAGAAACTATCTTGGTCAACTGCTAATTCTTAAGGGCCAGCTCTGTTACTTTCTCCTCAGTGTCTGAAAGCAAACACTTACACTCCATTAAAGCTAACCTCTGTTTCTCTGATAACTGTCTTAAGTGAGCAAATCTCAGCATTGGCATTCTCCAAGGCTTCATGTAATCCTGTGTCAGTAGGTTCATCCAACACACTCTCTCTCTTGAGCTTGCCAATGAGGGACAAGAACTAGCAGGAGCTAAAGTTGGGCGTTCATCTGGCACTGAAACTTCCAAGGAATGCTCCACCTTCATCATGTAGCTTCTAACCTCTGTAGTCCATTTGAAATTTCTTTGATTACTAGTTGCACATTTGCAGGATCCCTCTCCAGTTCCCTTAATTTCCCTTCCACCATGACTTGAAGGTCAGGGCTGGTTCCAGTGACAGGTAAATATAAAGATTGAGCCAATAAATGCCATAGTTCAATGCCAATATGCCTAGAATTCAGAGGATAAGCTTCTCTACAACCTGAAAGTTCCATTTCTGTCCTAAACTTAATTGACAAATATCCACTATGGCCAATTTATGGACTAATCTAAAGCCTTATTACTCACTGTCTGTAAGGGAGTCCGCTCCAGCAAAGTAAGTGAAGTCTTGTCCATTCACTCCTATCTTGGTAGGACCTCCACTGTAAGGGTTTTCGCCTGCCCCCAGCAAAGTAAGTGGAGTCTTGTCAATTCACTCCTATCTTGGTAGGACCTCTGTTGTAAGGGTTTTCGCCTGCCCGGTAAGCCCCAAAAGTCGCCTGCAGAGCTTATCACAACAGAACTACCTAAAGACTCAATGATTTAAGATTCCAATGATTTAAAACAGCATATACCTTTTATACTAGAACATCAGGTGACTACATTACATCACATGACTATGTTACATCATCAGGTGACTACATTAATTAATATTTACATGTACAATAACAATAAACTCAGTAAAGTCAGGTGCTGCTGCTAAAGTTAGGTCAGCTTTGTTACATATCTGTAGCTTTGTAGTGTCTGAATTAACCTGTTTTGCTGTGGAAACTTTATTGGCATAGGATATTTCAACTAGGGCTGAGACAAATATTGAAATTTGTCTTCGAATATTCATTAATAAAATGTTCGAACTTTCGAAACTTCAGTGTTAACTATACAAGTTACAGGTTTTCTTGCATTTATACACATCCTTCTGAAGTTTTATCTTTCTAATCCCCGCATTTGTAAAGTGCATAGCAGTAGTACCAAATTATGCAATCGATTGATTGTGAAATGGGTGTGTCTGCTATATTGCAATCATGCATAGGTAAACACATACTAAGGGCTAAAAGGATGTTTTCCATGCACTACTTATCACTTTATAAGCTGTACAAGGCTACAACTACAGTAGCAAGCTAAACTTCAATAGCTTAAAAGTGAGTGTGACACATGAAGATCAATTGCAAAGAGACAAACATCGATCACATAAGTAGCTGCAATAAAGATAATGGCATTTATTTGTAATTCTTTCATAGGCTTTGAGTGCATTACGAAGCTTCAAAGGATACTTTTATATAATTCGAAGTTTACTTAACCTTCAAACCCACGAAACATTAAAAGCTTTGTCCCAGCCCTAATTCCAACCAATCAAGTCACAATGGAAAACTCATATGATTCTTATTATAAACACTAGTATATTAAAAATTATAAATTAAAAAAATTAAGTAGGGATCCAAGCGATAAAAAGTAGTGAAACTAGAGATGAACAATGGTAGCTATTACAGCATAATCCCTAGCTACTTTGGCATTGAACTGTCAGCACACAAATGGTCCGGGCATATAAGGTCCGAGCGGACCATTTATGCTGTCACAAATGGTCCGACCGGACCACTTGTGCTTACATAACTGGTCCCCCCGGACCACCCATGCCAGTGCATAAATGGTCCAGGCTGAACATAAACAGTCCGCCTCCAGTTTGCCGTGCATGCACCTGCCAATTATGCTGACGCGGGAATTTGCAGTGTAATTATAGCTATCTGAAGCATTTAATATGGTTGATGCTACACTGAACGTAAATATTAAATCCTTGCTCACGACGTAGTTCCTGAAAATGTATGCCGGAATATAAAAATTGACTGACACTATAAATTAGAAATAATAAAGACATCTTCAGGTTTCATGTTTAAGGACATCTTCAGGTTTTATGTTTACACAGGACATCTTCAGGACATCTTCAGGACATCTTCAGGACATCTTCAGGTTTCATGGTTCCATAATAAAGACATCTTCTATGACATCTTCAGGTTTCATGTTTACGCAAAATTAATAGTGACAGGCCATAGCTTATACATCTATCTGCAAAAAGAAATAATAAATTATATCTATACATTTTTTTCTTATCCAATCAAAATATTTTGGGTGACTTAACATGTGGCTAGTTTCAGCAGCTTATTTGTAGCTGTTATATACTACTGAACATTTACCAGACTGCTGTACGTTGACTGTTCTATTAGAGTATTTCGATCTTCATGCTATTATAATTATTGTAGTGTACAATTATGGTTGCCCAGGGCCTGGGACCCAAGTGGCCCTGGTTCTGCCTACGCCTCTGTCAAAGAGACATGGCTGAAACTATGTACGACAATAGTTACATGGTACGTATACGTAGCTATAACAATAATTTTTATCACTCAGTATAATATTATACTATGAGCTATAGCTAATCCGTGATGACAAGTAGTGAGTCTAGTGACGAGTGGCTTAGCTTTACCATTGACATTAATTTTATAACCTGGACCAGTTTTGCTCGGGTAGGACCATTTTTGTTGTCACACCTGGTCCGGCCGGACCATTTATGCACCCGGACCAAATATTTTGTTACAGAACACAAAATAATTGTTAAACCATGCCAAAGTAGGGATTTCCCACTGAGCTATGCTGTAATAGCTACCATTGATCATCTTTTTTTGCTACTTTTATTGCTTGGATCTCTACCTCATTTTAAAATTTATAATATTTAATATACTAGTTTGTTTAGTTTTTTTGTTAAAACACACAGCTAGCTATAAACCTATGACCGTTCTGTTAGGGCAACTGCTGTATTAGAGTATCTCGAGTCAGCCTGCAAAGATGTGTGCCTGCCCAAAAAGGGGTGTGGTCATCATGGTTTCAATTGATTATTAGACTAGAGTATCTCGAATCAGCCTACCAACTTGAAGGTGTGTGGTCATCAATACAGCTAGCATAAAAGAGGCATGGTCATTGTGGTCTCAATCAATAGATCGGTAATACGTAAAAAAGAATGGGTGTGATCTTGTGACCTATCGTGGGACTGGTACCTCCGTAGAGTAGCTTAGTCTAAGTGCCTTAACAGAAAGTGTTGATATGGAAAATTAATGACTTGATATGGTTTCATTGGATGAAAAAGAAGCCTGGTTGAAGATAAAAGAAAAGACAAGGCGTACATGGCATACACTCATTGGAACCCCAAAGGCACATCCCACCAGTGAGTTTGTTGTTGTGGCATAAAATGGTGACCATGCACTGCTTCGTTTGGGCTCTAGGCTTGCAACTGTGGTGAGTGAGTGAATGAGTGAGTGGGTGGGTGGGTGGGTGGTTGGGTGGGTGAGTGAGTGAGTGAGTGAGTGAGTGAGAAGAAATTTTGAGTTTTTATGATTTTTGAAAAATTCTATATCCAGCCACCAGTATGCATTTTCTTGTTTTTAATGCTACGTTTGATGTTAGATGGACTAGTATATTATTCCGTAAAGATGAATTTTGTCACGTAAGAAGTTTCTAAGCTAGTTTTTAAAAGGTGATATTGTTGGCGGCGCGTGTCATTTCGAGGGATCCCTACTTAAACAGTACTTCCGTACTGTAAGTCATCACACAACACTACTACAAATTGACACCTTGCATTGTCAGCAAAGATAATGAGATACAGGAGGGTATAGGTAAGTCCATGAACATGCACTGTACATACTACAGTATGCCAAAAGGCATCGGTCAGACTGAAGCAATGTTGAAGAATGAAATACCAAGCTAGTAGCCTTAGCTGTTATCAAGTTATAATTTTCTGATGGCGTCAGGCAGTCAATCAGTAGAAAATTCTGCTGAATAGTTTTTTTAAAATTGATTAGAAGTGTTTCAGGTTATATATACTAAAGGCACTTTTGGGATTGGTTATATTTAACTAATACATATATAGAAGGCTTCCTACCCCGAGGGAGTTTCTGCAGCAAATGTGGTTAATTCCATTCAGGCAGTATTGAGCTACAAATGCGTGAAAACTGCATTTTCTTGGTTCCTGTAAAAGACACATTGTGGTTGTACCTAACCAATACTGCCATAGCACCACAACGCATGGCTTGTGGTTACAAGTTATGTTTTTATTGTGAGAAAATGCAAACCTCCAATACACAATACTGTATGATAACAAAAAGCTAAACAAACTGGAAACACCAATAGGGATCCAAGCAATAAAATCCAGTGAAACAAGGTAATGTAAATGATAGTATTACAACATAGCCCCAATGCAGGGGCAGTTCTAGAATTTTTTATTTTTTGATTCTGAAAAGCTAACTGGATTCTGGAAGCCGATTAAACTCCCACCTTGCCTGACCCTATGTAAAAATCCCTATTTTGGTAATGAATAGAACAAATGTTGTGAAATGCCAATGTATGGATTTTCCCCCCATGGCTATGTTGTAATATCATTAGTCATATCTCTTGTTTCATTGTTTTTTATCACTTACATCTACTTCATTTCTAATTGATAATTTTAAATACACTAGTACATACGTAGCTGTATAGTAAAGAAAAAGACAAGTAAATATAGCACCAAAGCTGGCCTATACCATGGCCAGCTTTGTGGCTTAAGTGATATCTGTACCAAAACAGCTATGCTGTGTAAAAAAAAGATTACTATCATCATTATAAATGTTTAGCATTAGCTCCAGGTATTTCTTGGCCGCCACATTTAATTTCACAATGTTTTCACCCACTTTCACCCTTTTTTAAAGACAGCGCACTTTTCACAGTTGACTGTTTTGGTATAGGTTTTATACTACATGATGTATATGTACAATATTGATAACCGTCTAGTGTAGAACTGTATATGAGTATCATAGGAACTTTAACCCTTAAATCCGCAGCTGTTTTATAAAATGCAAGCACAGAAAATCCATAATCCAGTAAACTGGATTGCATGCATGCCTTGTAAAAGTAAATTCTATAACACAAAAACTGTTTAAGCTATCTAAAATCGACAAAACCATCTTACTCACTGTTAAATTTTGATTTGAATAGTCCCATACTTTGTCTCATCCATCCAACCCAGAGATACCCTGTCCACTTTGAATGAGTAAAAGAACTATCCCTAGTGGCCAAGGTGATCCTTGTAGAGTTTCCCACCATTTTAGATAGGTTTTTTCACCAGTGTTGCTGTATCAGGAATCCTCAAAAAAGGGTGGAGGGTGGGGGTGGCAGGGCGGGAAAAAAGGAAAGACTACAAAATGGAGGTAATTGAAGGCACCACACCACAAAACAGCCCATCAGAGACAGGAAATAGACTGAAATATCACAAAACAGACATACATCACACATTCAGCTCCCTGCTCATCTGTCCAGAGTGTATGAACCCCCCAAAACACTTCCCTGTTGTTCACAGACCTGTACAGATGTCTGGTGTGGTTATACAGACCGCCAGAGAACAGTCCACCAAAATCAGACCCAACAATTTGAAAGCGAATTTGATATGGAAATTGTTAGCCTGATAGTGCAGCAACTTCATGCTGGTGCTATCTCACTTTTGGCTTTTGCGCCCATATGGTTGGTTTTGCTAAATCCGGTCACATATGGTAATAGGTTAGACTTTGTTCACTTTCAGTGTTCATATATCTGTTGTTTGGTGCTTAGTCAGAGCTGCTGACCTTGAAGCATTCACTATGTTGTTGAAAATCAGAATAAAGAGCAATTACCTACCTACCCACCCTGTTAGCCTGTTGACCTTTTTCACCTGTGTTACTGACAACTGTGGTAGGCAATAAAAGCTGAACTATTAGTTCTAAAATCTGTTTAATGTGAAAGGTGTATGTTATTTGTTTTCAATGTTCTGATTTGTTGTGGCTAAGTGTTTGGAATTCCATTGCAAGTGAAGGTCAGCAATGTTTGTTACGACTGAACATTAGAGTGTTTGTGTGATGGCATTGCTGTTATGGCTAAACATTGTAAATTGTAATGGCTAAACATTTTTAATGTTTGTTGCAACTAAATGTTTGTATGATATGTTGACAACTAAATGTTTGTAAAGTTACTCATGCATGGTGTCCATGGCTTGCAAAAGGTCACAGTCCAACCCATACTGTGTTGTAATGTCGGGTGTTAGTAGTGTTGGGCATAAGCAATGCTGAATGTACTATATCAGGGTAATGACCTAAAAGTAATAGTATGCATCACCAATCCAGATGGTTGTGCCCTACCTCAGCTGCCCTACCTCAGCTTCCCTACCTCAGCTGCCCTACCTCAGCTTCCCTACCTCAGCTGCCCTACCTCAGCTGCCCTACCTCAGCTGCCCTACCTTCCCCACAGTGTTGTGTGTACATGTATATCTAGATGTGTGTGTCTGGTTTTATACAGTGATATGTTGTTGTAATACATTGTTGTTACATGCCGTGATGTTATGAAGCTTGGAGGGTGGTTTGTCATAATGTGCCTTGTTTGCTCAAGTTATAGTATGTACCAAGAGTTAATAATAAGAGAGGAGAGTATCTAACGCTTTATAGGCCTGTAATAGATGATTGCGCAGAAGTTAAACGGCTTCCTTTCCGTGTAACGTATAGGCTTCTAGTATTTGTTCGTTTCCTTACCGCAATTAGTTTAGCAGCACCGTGATGAATCCTCGAGAATATTCGAAGACTGAACTAAAGACTGAGCTGTATGTACAGGGAACAGTGCTCCTTCAATTGAAGAATGCTCAAAGGTAGGGTAACATGGCGACGCAGTGAAAATTCGAAGCGATACTCCGCCTTTGGTTCAGTGTTTCAGTGTATTGGTTTCTCAGACGCTCTCCCCCAGAGTTATCTTCGAGGTTAACAGCCACACTTCTTTACGCAACAGAGCGATGCTCTTCGTGGTGAACGTGAACATCGAGTTGAATGCACGCCCTTGTGTCTGGGATAGCCTTTGTGGTTAAATGCGAAAATATACTAGCCAGTCTGTACGTTACGCGGAAAAGAAGCCGTTTAACTTCTGCGCAATTATCTGTTACAGGACTATACGGTGTTAGACACTCTCCTCTCTTATTATTAACTCTTGTATGTACACATTGAGCTGAATCCTCAATATTTAATAACTCATGAATGCAATCACACATGATCTTGAAATTTGGCTCATTTGTAGTACTGCTTGGCCCACTAAAAATATTTCAAAATCACTTTGTACAAATATCTGACATAATATTTACGGGCAATCAAAATGTTCACATTAATTTCCTATGGGGAAGCCATATAAATACAGTGTCCATTACGGGCCTTTCTCGAACTTGTGATGGAGCCAAACTGTACGTGTCTGTTGTTGACAACTTTGCTGTCACCACTGATCATCTATAAATGTTAACTCTGTTGAGAAAAAATCCACTTTTAATTTTTAGCTGCTTTTCAGGATTCAGCTCAACTTATACACACTATAGCATGTTTTAACTCTGTTGAGAAAAAATCCACTTTTAATTTTTAGCTGCTTTTCAGGATTCAGCTCAACTTATACACACTATAGCATGTTAATGCCTCATACTTTTATGCACAAGTGACTATATACAGGACAAAAACTATACCATTGTTGATTTTCCAATTTATATAATTTTCCAACTCTGTAAACCAATGTGAACGGAAGTTATTAAGCACATGTACATAGTTTTTTACAAGTATAATTCTTTGCCCTTCTTACTGTCTAGCACTATAATTCCAAAACTACGTACTCACCATAATAAACTGAAACTTTGATAACCCATTCCTTGGACACTGGGAAATGCTGAGACAATAAAATAAATTCAGAAATTGTACAGACTAGTTACTGAGTCAATCACATACATATACTAGAACTGGTTACTGTTGGTACATGTGCTGTAAGTACTGTAACTGCTATTAAAATATGTAGGTGTCCACATGTGAAGTACATAGTTATTGATAATTTGCACATGATAGAAACTATCTGATGTAACTGATGTTGGATAATGTGTAGCATATTATGTATATTGACATGTTGTATTACCATACAGGTTTACCAACAAGGGATTAACAGATTGGTGGAAAAAGAAGAGGTAGCAAGAAAAAATAAAGCTGAAGGTATGTACTGTACGGATTGAAATTAATTTCTAATATACGTATTGCTGCATATTTTATCACTGTAAGATGTTGACCAGTTGTTTATTTATCATACATTACAATAGTACTGTATAGTAGCGATCACAAAGGTCTGGGCATGGCCCATGAAAAACATCACCCAAAAACCAGCCTTACTCTTCACTGAAAACGAAGAGGCAGTATTGGTTAGGTAAAACTAAGCCCAAACAAGCCTTGTCCAAAACACTTTCAACAAATTGCTATGGAATTTTAATAATATATATTAAATGGAATTTTCTATTGACTGACTGACTGACTGAAGCCTTTAGACAAGTGTAACTCAATAACAGCTAAGGCTACGGGCTTGATTTTTTCACTGTTGGACATCACTTCACATGCCTTTTGGCATACTACAGTACATACAATGCATTCTTCATGGACTTACCAGTGTCTCCTTTGTGTCCCATTCATCTTTACTTCCCATTCATCTTTGCTGACAGCGAAAGGTGTTGATTTGATGGTAACACGTGATGGCTTTCCTTCATAACAGAAATCATCCGTATTTTCATAGTGGCTACTTTGATTACAGAGGTTCGTTTCAAACAGTTTTTAATTTGTACTGTTCCAAGCTTAGTGGATACTTCAGTTTTCAGATGACAATTGATATAACTGGGGCAAGGTGACATAATAGACTAGATGCTAATTGTACAGCAGGCAAGTGGCCTATAAATGTAGTCAGCTGTAGACAATTTTCAGAGGCGCTTATAATTTCTAATTGGTTTAAATATCATGTGTGAGACACCATGAGAGGGAAAAAGTGGATTTGCTGTACAAGACTACTTGTAGGGGTACCTATATAGTACAAGTACAGAATATTGTGTAGTGTATAAGAGTATCTGCACTGGTCCCTGGGTAGTACCATTTCAGAATTTTTGTGTGACTAACACAAGACTCTGTAATGGGTGAAAAACTTGTGTAGTAATAAAAAATTCCATAAATTTTTGAGTGTGTTTGTTCATAGTGAAAAAGAGTCTAACGACAAAAACCTGGATATCATCTTACGATTTCCCTGCTCAAGAGAAGTTTGAAAATCTGTGTTTCATTGCTGTACAACTAAGGATACATTAGTTATGAGCATTTATTTACATCACTTCAAAGCGATAGTACACGATCAATCTTTCTTCACTGATTTTCCCTTTATATGTAGTGAAGAAGGGTGACACAAGGGAAAACTTACGCAGCAATTGATTTCCCTATTCATGGCAAACACAATGGTGCAAATTTCAACTCCATTTGTCTCTGTATTCAAAAGTTACAACTGTTTTGATAAGCACCTGTTAATATATTTTCTTTATACCAACTATACATAGTGTTGGAGGTAACTCGTTACTTATGTAACACGTTATGTAATAATTAATATAATAAATAATAAAATATTATAATGAAATACGCTATAAAAACTGGTAATATAACTCAGTTTACTTTACTTACAAATGCAACGCGTTACCTAAGTAATGAAGTTACTGTAGCAAGTCTACTTTACTTACAAATGTAATGCGTTACCTAAGTAATGAAGTTACTGTAGCAAGTCTAATATTACATAATATTATTACTACAAATAACAAAGTTACTAATCTCATTAGTAATCCGCTAAGTAATGTCTAGCCACCACGAAGTAATGAAGCCTACTGAATGAAACTTATTCACCAGCTTCTTACATATGACCAAGATTCGCACATTGTCCAACCATAGATAATATAGTACAGTTGGACCTCAATTGTACGAACTTGGATTATGCGGACCTTCGATTATCCGAACAGTAGCAGTGACTGTTCTGTTAGGGTATTTTGTCAATAGGTGTATGTTCTGTTAGAATATTTTGTCACAGGTGTATGTTCTATTAGAGTATTTTGTCACAGGTGTATGTTCTATTAGAGTAGTTCAACAGAGTTCTGTATATAAATCAATGGGCTTATTTATCTGAACAAATTCATTTATCTGAACACTTTTGTGATTCAGCTGGCACACAGGTGTTCAGATAATGGAGGTCCTACTGTACACAAAGTAATATAATATGGTATATTATTATAGTTACTTTATTATATAGGTAACATGTAACTGTAACTAAATAGTTCAGTTATAAATAATATGTAATATACAACAAGTTACTTATAAAAAGTAATTGTCCCAATACTGGCTATACAAATTAATCTTTCTGCTGTGACTACTTTGTACGGCTCCCAAAATTATTACATATGAGGCTGAAACTTTGCCAGAGCAAACACTTGACTAAGCAGATTATAAATATCAGGAATTTGAAAAAGTTTTGAGTTTTCACAGATCTGATTACATGTGGCATGGAGGACATGGGACAGGAGACATGGGCTTGCTATGTAGTCATCAAATTTTAGTAGTGGTTGTCAAGTTGTAGTTTGACTGTTTTTGGTTGGTAGTTGAACTTGTTTAGTGGTAGTAGTTGTACCACTAACTTTGGGGTAGTCCACAATTATCTGCATTTTTGTGAGCATACAAACCGTACGCTAGGGGGGGGGGGGGGGGGGGGGGTAAAATCACATGTACGCTTTTTAAAATGTCGATCACATGAGTTGGTGAGAAATTCGAATGTAGTGATAAGGCTCTAGTAGTAAACCTCTACTGCTACTTATTCAGTGTCCAATTATAAACGGTGGACTAAAGTGAGCTGATGCTGTTAATGCATAGGCCCAAGCCAACACATGATTGGATGAAATTGTACTTCGACGAACTCTGGAAAACAGCATAGCTAGGATTAGCTACCAATGAAAGAAGCTTTATAAGCTAAAGAAAAGATAAAGCCCATTGAATCTACAGGTAAGACAGTTATCAGCATGATAACACGTACTACAGGCTTATATACTTTTATAACTGCACTTACTTTTCTTTCTCTTTAGTCTTAGTCTAGCAATTAACACTGATAAACGGTTACAACTGAATAGCTTCTGCTTGTTGCTTTTGTTTTCTACCTGCAGAAGATGTTGTTGTGGTTTTAGGAATACTGTTGGGTATGGGAGGCTGGATTATGTTGGTACTAATTTGTTTACACTACAAAGTTGTGGTAATTGTGGGTTGCCTGTAGAGAAAACCTGTCTCTGCAGAGTGTACCCACATCTCTTGACTCCAGTCCACCTCAGACTATGGTGAATACCCAACAAACTAGTACTACTGTTGCTACTGCCAGTGTTGGGATGGTTTTGTATGAACACGTTGAAGATAGCCAAGAATTGTTTCTATGATGGGTATGTACACATTTGCAAATGTGCATCAGGTACTAATGTCCGCTGTGTGTAGGAATGTTTCTTTCAAGGGTATCAGCTTCAAAAGCATCAAAATGATAAGATTCCTACAAGACAAAACAAATACCAAACATGACTTTTGCAATATTAAAAAAGTATCCATGTGTTTGTTCTGCTATACAATACATCCATGTGTCAACATTTATACAGTACGCTTTGGACTGGGGGGGGGGGGAAGGGGTTAGAAAAAGAGTACTCTTTGTATGCTTACAAAAAAGCAGAAAATTGTTGTAGTCTGTGACTAATTTAGGAGAAACATACAATAGCAGTAGTGGAAGTAGCAGTGAAGATGATAATGACAAAAATTTTATTGAAATGGATATACCTTGTGCTATCCTAAATGGTAGGGAACCAAGCAGTCTTAAAATTCCTATGTTGAAGGGTTCCTGCTAAGGCCCAGAAGGCTGAGGTCAGCTATTAAACATGGTGAAAATGATTAACAAGTAATTTATATGGTCCAGGCTCTTAAAAGCAAATGGTTGGGCAGACAAAGTGGTTGATCCTGACAACCAGTGTTGGGAAAGTTACTTTTGTCAATGTAATATATTACATATTACTCTTTACTTTTGAGCAATGTAATAAATTACAGTTACATATTAATCCAAATGAAAAGTAACTTAATATATTACATTAAGTTACTTTTGCTCTGACCATACACCTTTGCTTTACACCTTGCATGTTAGTTACTGAGCTAGCATATAGTAAACACTCCTGTAAATATAGCTACTGGCTTCTTGCACCTGTGTAGAGATGCTCTCTTCAGGAAAATCACGTGACCAGTTGTCTGAGGTGTGAACTAATATGGGTAATTTTATTATAGGGGATCAGAACAGTAGATTATTGCAACAATTAAGCTGTTGAGTAGCACTAATTGGTTAGTAATGGACCTAATAATGTGGTATAAATATCGTTACACATCGCTTTACAAACTGTAATAGTAACGCATTACGTAACAACACATTACTTTTGTTACTAATATAATGAACTGTGGGCTCCTTGAAAGTAACCGAAATTGTATTACTAAGACTATGAATAGTAACGTGTTATATTACTTAAAATCACAAAATGTAATAACTATTATGTAATGCATTACTAAGCGTTACTAAAGTAATGCGTTATTCCCAACACTGCTGACAACAATGTACATAATGATGGTAAAGCTCAACGGCTTATTACCAAATAGGAGATTCCATCAAACTTAACTCTGGTGAAGTTTCAAGACTCCTTTACTGGGGCAGGCAACAGACTAGGAATGTACTGTTTTACTAACTAGAATATGTGCAAGAATCCCATACGTTTGCACAAGCCCAATTTTACAGTAGAATGCAATGGATGTATTAACAAAAACATTAGAAATTCTGTAATTTAATTTTAAAGCACTTTTTTCACAGTGAAGTAAGCTAATAAAGGCATAAACTTTGGTAACATCGTGATCCCCAAAGCAAGAGGAGTTCCAAAATCTTTGTTTCCTGTTAGTACTCCGAAGTAGATGTATATGAGCATTAGTCTACCTTGCATTGGACAAACAGTTCACTATCATTTTTTCTCGTGTTTTTGCTCTCGCCCTGGTCATAGGAAAGGCAGACAACATTCCTTGTTTCATTGATTTTATTTCTATGATCCCTATTCAGGTTTAAATTCCTTGTACTTGTCTGTTCACTTTTACTGTTAAACCCACACATACAGCATCTAAGGATAGAAGGATGCTGCATACTCCAGCTATCAATTTCTGAAAAGTGAAATATAATTATTATGCTAATTTTCAGCTGCGTTCCTCAGCACTACAAACAAAGAACAGTATGAGGAACGTTCATGCAATCAGTCCAGTCACTACAGAAATTACAAGCAGTTTCCATTCATCAGCACAAGGAAGCATTGCACACTACCCACAAATCAACACACACGCACACACACACACACACACACACACACACACACACACACACACACACACACACACACACACACACACACAGAGCAGTGGAGGACTCAAAGAAAGAAATAGGTAAGTCCGCTGTAGCTGCTGTGGTAGGCAAAAGTGTACATCTCAGGCTTAAGCTTCGTTAAACAGTGAAGAAATCAAGCTTTAAAACAAATAATTGCACTTAGCTTAACTGTCAACCCACTGGATTTAAACTTAATAAAAACATGCATGCCCTGCCCAAAGCACTGTAACTTTCAAAGTACCTGTCCTATGGCTATGCAATATGTGTCATTCTACTCGTGATGTAACAAGGAATAAAATAATATCATATGCAACTCGTTGGTGGTTGCTCTTATTACCTTGCAACCAGCATTGAAACTGGGTCAGGTCAACCGGGTCACATTTTCTCCGGATCACCCGGGTCCGACCCGGTTTACAAATTATCCGAGTCTGACCCGGATTGGATCACGTAAGAAACGAAATTGTTCGTTTGACGACGTGGAAACTTATAAACACTAGTCACGTAGCTCTTTCATGAGCCATGCCCACTTATTGCATTACAAACATATGCTCAGTCACACCCATTAATTAGTAAGTGCACTCTGTAGCACAAAACTGTGTCCATTGCTGTCTGCAAGCTTACGTGGAGCCATGCCCACTATTCGATTATTGTACGAGTTGTATATTGTCTAGTCTTGCAGCAGGATAAGTACTTTTGTGAGCCACACCTACTTTAATATATCGGGAAATTGTAATACTAGGTTTGCATGAAGCCATACCCAATTGCTGTCTGTAAACTCACAGTAGCTACGTGGAACCAAACCCACTGACTGATTTAAATTATAAACTTACCGGCTTAGTTATCACATAACTACTCGTTTACTCAACACGAATCGAACGCTCAAAATGTAGTCTCGCTCGCTCGAGACTACCCGAAACATAGCTCTTATCACATGCTTCGGCTTTAATTAATCCGGGTCACATGCGGGTCAAATCCGGGTCTGACCCGGATTGCTATCTGGGTCAGTGGGTCATCCAGTTCAGCAGTAGTGACCCGGTTTCAATGCTGCTTGCGACAATTTCCGTTCAATTTGCCATTAAATTTTCCATCAGGACATATGCAACTCACATGAGTAAACCCACAATCAAAATCAAACATGTGGCTAGAATTTGGAAACATGGAGATGCGACTTGCTATTGTTCATTGCTTCAGTTGCAGTGTTTGTTTAATCTTCTCCAGGTAGGTCTTAAAGTGTTGTTGTAGTCTATAAGAATTATATTACTCCATCTAGAGTGTTGCCATGTGTGCCCATATTGTGTAAACACACACTTCTCTAAAGTTCTCTGCGAGTTTAAGGGTTAAGGCATCTGGCAATTGATCTGAAAAATTTCAGGTAAATATATAATCCCAAAGAAACTTGTTGGAGGTTTCTGAAGTTGCTCTAAAGGCACATTTCAGTTTGATTATGCCTAACCAATACTGCCAAACTGTTGTGAAAGAGGTCAGACAAGTTTTGAAGTAATACTTCGGCAGAATACTAAAACCTTTGTGATCCTAGTGCATAGGCAGTGGAAACAGGGGGCCAGGGCCTCCACACTTGGACAATAATTGCAAGAAAAGATCAAGATAATCTAATAGAGCAGTCAGCTACTCTAATACAGCAGTCACTTTTACATTTCCTTTAAAAACTGTAAGTAGCTAGCTAATTACTTAGTAGTTAAAACCATGCTTAGTAAAATGCGTTTCTGGGCTTCTAAACTATGAAAATTTTCCTGGAGGCAAGTCCTCAGACCCCCAAGAATAACAACATATCTGTTGTATGCTTCCAATTGCATTGGATAAATTTCATTGTCAAAGTTGGCCCCCTCACTCTTTGACCTACTCCACCACCCCTGTCCTAGTCCCATGGTACTGTATAATACAAACTTGTGCTAATCAAGATTATTAAGTACTCTTGTTTTCGTGAACATATTACATTTACAGAGACCCAGCGTTACATGGAGAAAATTATCCGTCAGGCTAAGAGAGATGGTCTTACAATAAAAATCCGCCACGCAAAAGTGGTATTTTGCGGCTCATCAAAGGCTGGCAAGACAAGTTTTTCACGTCTTCTCAGAAACATACCTCTTGAAGACAGCTATATTAGTACAGGAGTTGGTGACAGTAAACAAGTGTTAATAAGTAAAGTCAATGTAAGAGGAACTGATTGGAAAGACTTGGACATAAAAGAAGAAATACAGGCCCTAATGGAAAATTTAATATCCAGAGTTGAAAAGAAATCAAAGCACACAGTTGCAAAAGTACCACACAAACCTGTTCCTGGTAGAAGTTACCAAGAAGAGCAAAGCTCTGATCAAAACAACACGTCATCTATAAAAGAAATACCCTTAGTTTCTGTAGAGAAAAGTATGGCTTCAAACGTTGTTATATCTGATACACGCTTTGCTTCTCAAGTTGTGCCAGAAATATGGGACATACTCACGTTACTGGACACAGGAGGGCAGCCTGAATTTCTTAATATTTTGCCTGCTATCAATGCTTCTGCAGCTTTTACCTTCATTGTCCTCAACCTGTCAAATGGAATCGGATGTCTTGACCAGACAGTGGTAGCTCAACATAGTGCCAAAGGCTATATAAAACATGAAATGAATTATACTAACTGTCATCTATTAAAGTGTTTACTGTCCTCAGTAAAGGATTCCACTAGCAGAAAATGTTATTCTCCTCAAAAAATAATGGTACAAGAAGACCAACACCCTAACCCTGCTGTTTGCTTTATAGGAACTTGTTGTGATAAAATTAAAGAGCAAATTGAACATGTACTTGAAACTGTTGATAAGGGAATTTGCGAGATAGTACAAGATGTTAATGTTGAAAACAAATATCTACATGTCTGGAGTGATCATAAAGGAAGAATTTTATTCCCAGTGAATAACACTACTGCTGGTACTTTTCAAAGTGAAAATTCAATTGCACATGTCATCCGTCACAAATTTATTAAAAACATACTTCAAAAGAAAGCACAATTTGAAATCCCAATTACCTGGTTCATATTAGAATTGCAATTACGTAGTTTCCACAAAGATGACAAGAAAGTTTGTATATCACTAGATGATGTTAAGAAAATTTGTGATCGATTTATACCTGAAGGTCAAGAAATGGAGATGAAAGAAATTGTAGAAGTATTGAAGTTCTATCATCAACTAGGTACATTACTCTATTTTGATGAAGTTGATGGTATGAACAAGTTTGTTATAACTGATCCTCAGTGGCTGTTTTGTAATCTGACTGAAATTGTTACATGCAAGTTTGACGATGGTAAAATTCTGGACAAAAGCTTACTTGACAAATTACGTAACAAAGGCATTTTGTATAGACAGTTACTTGATGAACTCAGTTTGGATGTTCAAGATATAAAATTAGAATCATTTTTTAATCTTCTTAAGTTCTTGAAAATCATTGTACCTTATGATCAAGACAGCTTTTTCATGCCAAGCATCCTTCCAACATGTGAATTAAAGGATATAAATCAAGTATTTCAAACAGACCGATATGGTAAACCAATATTTTACACTGACTCAACCAGTCACTTTACAGTAGAACCTCTGTTAATAAAATTCACTGGTGATACAATCCCTAGAGGTCTGTTTAGTTTCCTTGTAATTCAGATACTTCAAAATAACCAGCCAACCTTTGAATTGTATGGCAAAAATACAAATACTCAATATTACCGATACTCTAATCTCATATCACTTGTTATAAATGATAATATGACTCACTTGTTGTCACTCATTGATAGGAATTCATATTTAGAAATACATGTAAGAGTAAAAGATGACGAAACTTCCACAGTTTATTATGATGCTCAAGTTGCTGTAACTGCTGCTTTAAAGGATGTCTGTGAACAGTTTGGTTGGCAGTTTACTGATTTTCGTTATGGATTTTTGTGTAACTGTCCTCAGTCACATGATCATCAACACTTAACATTACTGTCTAAAACTGAACCATTTCCAGTCAATATTGTTGGATATGCTAAATGTGGTCACCAACAACCAACTAAGTTGGAGAATACACATAGAGTTTGGTTTGTGGTAAGGTTTACTTAAGTGCACTCTATTTTCGGTCCTTATTCTGTATATGTGTACTATGTAGGTGCATGTAATCGCTTTTACTCCTGTAATACTTTTGTGGTTGTTTTAAACTAGTAATTACTTACCATAATTTGCCAAAGGGTGAGATCTTTTGCCATCACCTAGAAAGTTTTCTTTAAACTTACCATTGGAGATGTATGCAGCTCTATAGTCAGCTCTATGCTGCAGTAGTAATTTAATATTGTCATGTGTATACTACAATTTTATCTGCTACAAGGTGTCATTACTCATAATGTTTTATAGAAGGTAGATCCAAGCAGTACACAGCACTTTCTTCTTATCAGAATGCATACATTAATGTTAAAACTATGCATGTGATGTTCATTCATCCAAGGAGAACAGGGGGTAGGTGCTCCCTCTTTTGTGCTTTAATGAAGTTTAGATGCTCTAATAGAACAGTCACTGTATACATCCAAAATATTGTCAGCTAACTATATAGACAGTCTTTTATTTTCCAAATAACCATGCGCTGTTCTGATACTGCTATTACATAGACATGTTTAACGAAAGGAGTGGGTCATAAAAATGTGCTGCATGTGTAAATTACCAGCCTAGGGTAAAAGAAATGCAACGTCAACTAGAACTTGTCAATGAAGCAATGACAAAAAAAACAGGTAGTTTGATGACTAGGACTAAAACCATTAATAAACTGAGACATGGTAAAATAAGTTACTTTCCAGGTGCTAAAGTAATTTTTGGGAGGTAACCTAAATGTTGCGTTCATAATCAGCCTGTACAGAAAAGTCATCCCATTATTCTGTTTCAGTAAATCCCGGGTATTGAAGAAGTATGACTATAAGGTTTGCATTTCAGTTAGTGATCACTTGATGCGGTACTGTAGTGCACAGAAATACTTCAAACATGTTTGTCCTACATAAATGCAAATTGTGTTATGCAAAATGATGTATTATAGTGCCACGCCTTTTTGTTAAACCAGTCTATGTATGCATGTACAGCTCTTCATGCTGAGCCATGATATTTTATGTGTATCAACAGCAAAACACTAAAGCCTGTGAAAACAGGGAGTCAAATCATCTTGTCAACCATATACTGTGTTATAAGCCATGTACTGTGGAGATAAAAATGGGTTATTGAGTTCTTGAAATGTCTAAAACTTTTATGCTGTAACCCCAGACCCCTGATTTGTGTACTTACTACTGAGGTGTGCATTTGCTTTTAGGATTCTACCCTTGTTTTATACATGTTAATTTTGTACATGCAGGATGTGTTGCCTGAACATAACAGTAGTGTACCCAAAGGTAAATCTGTCCATGGTAAGCTGTACACACAAATAGCACACGTGTCTATATTCCTAACAGACCAACCCATTCAACCAACTGTACCATCATCCCAACAACCTGTATCATCGAATAGTGGGATATTAACACAAAGTGAGTGATCACATGTTGATCATGTGACCAGTTGTGTTGTGTATTTCAGGACCAGACATGTGGGACTTGACTAAGATAGTTATCCCTAGGATAATGGCAGAATGGAAGAATGTTGCATATTCTATGAGATTTGATCTACATATTATAGATGCAATAGAAGAAGATTCACGCAGTGTTCAGCAGTGCAGTCAGAAATTGTTCACTAACTGGCTCACCACTAATAATGGCCCTACTCCAAAGACATGGAACACACTACTAAAAAGGATTAAAGACGTTGATAGTCTTGTACGAGCAGCAGAGGAAATCGAGAAAGATTTATTTAAATGTTAGTTTACTACATAATTGTTTGTTAGACACATTCTTTATGCAACGTAATGACCAGGGTAGTGGGATGATCTCACAGCCCAACTAGTCAGTTTGATTTCCTATAGTACAACATATTAATAATAAGTCTACAGGCCACGTTAATAGTAGGTCAGTGCAATACAAAGTTCAATTAGTGCTCAAAGAAATAAAAAGCAGTGAAACAAGTAGAGGTGTACCGATATAAGGAGACTAAACCAATCCGATACTGATCCAATATAAGATTAATCATTTTGAAACTGATACGATACCGATCCAATATACCGATATACCTAAGTGTAGCTATTTATATTTGAGGAACCACATATGCCATGTTCAACTTCATTGTAACTACTGAAGACATTCTTAAGATTATTGGCTATGCTTGGTTACCCATGGTGGTATGGCCTCTATTTACAGCTCAGACTATAAGGCACCACAAATATTTTAATACATGCCCCTGCATTTTAATGAATTGTAGATATGGCTAATTGTTTTGTGCTGTACTATTGGTACATTTTATTGCTGTTTCCCCAGGCTCACCAATATGAGTGTTTGTCGTATGATTGGTAAGTATTGTGACAACAAAGAAGTAATTGTGAGTGCACTTAGATGGCTCCGTGTAGCATACAGCTTCAATTTAGACAAGGAAATAACTCCTGTTTCCCACCCTTGTTAGCAGAATAATATGGTTTATAATGTGACTTGATTATTGAACAGTGTCCTCAAGATGGTTCAGTTGTATACCAGTGTGTCATATTGGTTTTTAGCAGCAATATCGGCTCCCACCAATATAGTCTAAATTTCTGTATTGGCCACTAATACGATAATTATGTGTCAGTATATCAGTACACCTCTAGAAACAAGGGAAGTCACCTACATCTGAGGATGTACTGGTAGACATTTAATTGCTACTTTATTTTACATGACTGCATTAAGGGGATTCAATGTCCACTAGTAATAATAGGCGACTTCCCTTGTTACACTACTTTTATTTCTTTGATCCCTAATCAAGCTTAAAATGCCAAACCTTTTTTCCTTCTACTTGTTTATTACTTTTGCTGCAACAATATTATGACTGGTTAGCCCTCGCATACCAAATTAGACAAAAGAATGGCACCAGGCTAATTGTTTTCTTCATCCAAATCCACACCACAACAATCCAATTACTGAAATAGCGAAGTGGCCATCACAGTGAGGTTCAGCCTTTTACATTGCATGGTTATATTGTCAAGATGCCATAAAAGTACTGTAAGGCTGGTTTTAGAGTGGTATTTTTGGCAAGAAAAGTCTAAACACGATCGGGCAATTGGAAACAGTGGAAATCGAAACGGAAAATGGAAAACGGAAATAGTCAGATGGGCATATAAATGTACCCTAGAGTAAATCCCCTGTTTAGTGGCCACCTCTTAAAGACCACCTTCTTATAAGACCACCTTTGTACAAAGACCACATTGTAATTAGATCTCAAAGATGGCTAAGGCATACTGACCACTTCATGGTCACCTTTTAGAAAGATCACCTCTTTACAAAGACCACCTCTTCACATTGCAATATTAGCTAGGTTCCAAACATTACGTATGTCATGACTGCTCTATGTATATCGCGGATTGCGTGACCGTTGTCACATGATTTTCTTACAGAGGCATTAGCCAATCAAATTCGCTCGTATCACGAGATCTAGCGCGGCAAAAATGTCTGAGAGCGGGACCTCTAGCGGGACTGCTGTGTCAACTGAGCCAAACAGAGTGATTGTTAATGGAGTGCACCAGGACCACCTTTCGAACAGTGTCACTACTGTGAGTGGAGAAACAAGACCGGTTGCCTCTATGAATTCGTCTGTGAGTACTCCTGTACAGGCTAATGGAATTCGTGGAAACTTACTGCCAGTTAGCAGTGGTATTGTGACACCAATTCTCTCCCAAGAAGGTTTGTCGGCATTATTACAGTCATACATCAGTAGTCAACTTTGCCAAGTCTCAAGAAACAGTCAGCCTATTTCAGTGTCAGCACGTACTTCAGCAGCAGTGACACAACCAAGATTTCAACTGTCTAGTACTAGTTCCCCTGGCACACAACTTGCAGGTGTCAATAATCCATTGGTTACCAGCCATGTAAAATATAGTGCTGCTACAAGTTGTAAAGTGAATTTCAATGTCAAGGTAATTAATCCAACTAAGAAAAAAGAATTTGAAACGTATGTGCTGAGAGAGGTGTCTAAGGGTCATATTTCTACACCAACTTTACTACGTAAAGAACTCGTACAGCAGTTTGGAGAAAGCTTAGTGTCTACGGCTCAGGACTTTGCAGTTGGATATTACAGGGGTTGTTGTAAGCTGAGCATATGCTCTCCTGCAGACATTGAAGAAGTCTGGAAGTGTGCTTGTAAAGGGGAGAACATTACACTTTGGTGTAATGGACCCAAGCAGACCAGAATTGAAATTGGTTCTGACAGTGATGAAGATGTACCAAAACAGAGAAAGAAGCAAAAGAGATGTGCATTAGATGAAAAAAACAGACGAGTAGAAAAACTTGCATCTTCTCTTCGAGAAAAGCATGGTGACACATTCACCAAGATTCAATACAGGTTGTGGGCCGAAATGGTAGATGTGGGAACTCACAAGTACGTTTGTGATGTATAATATTTATGTATACAATTGCAGTTAAACCTTCTTAATAGGACCACCTATATAGCTATGTGAGACTGTACTGTATAGCCTAAATATTTCAAGGGGGAATTTTTGTGATTTTGGTGGATACCAACAAAAATTTTATCCTTGAAATATTTAGACCTCCATAATTATAGTCTAATACATTTTGGCAATGTTTGCAATTCCATGAACTAGGTAACACTGCTCAACCTTGAAAAACGTGCCCTTTGAAATATTTAGGCTATACAGTAAGTCTTGGCCTCAATAATGAGAATAATGAGGTGACCTTATTGGAGGTTATCAAGCACATGTAAATTGTGTTAGGGGCTAGTATTGTATAGTTACAAGGTGGTCTTATTGAGGTGGTCACTGAATATGGATCATTGTATATTCTATAGGTCTTTAGAAGAACCACCTGGGATACCTGCATTTTGTGGTCGTTACAAACAGTCAAGTTCTGTGCAAGCTCTAAGTAATGCAATGGCAGAAGTAGCAAAGAATTTTGCACCAAAACCACAGAGACCATTGCCAACAAGTGATACTGATACCCCAGGGTCATCTACAGTGTCTCCTGGAAAGATTGCTAACTTGAGGGTCAGTTATCTTCAACAGCTGAAGGATTTGCATGGTCTCTATGACTGTGGTGCTCTGAATGAGTCAGAATTCTTGGAGCAGAAAAAGCCAATATTGGAGCAGTTGACAAAGCTTAAGCCCTAGTGCTTTCTGCCAACAAAAACATTTTACACATGATTTTAAACTTTGAAATTGTTTTGTTAGTGTGTCACAGTATGTACTGGCTACTTGTACCCTGAGTATGTTATGTATTTTCTACAATTCTCAACTGATACAGACTGGAATGCCATCAGTAGCATGGTGGGTATGGAGAGTGATGTATCCACTAGCAAATCGTTGGCCTGCATGTACTGTTTCACCTCACCGAAGACACATTCTATGGGGTTATAGTCTGGTGAGTATGGTGGGAGAAATCTAACCAAAGCTCCAATGCTACAAATGGCATCAACAACATCATCGACATGATGAATTGATGCATTATCCATCACCACCACGGAATTTACGCTTCTTCCATCAAAAGGTCTAAGGATAGGCAGCAATTGCGAATATATGAAATCCAGAAAAACATCACCATTTACTGTTCCCTCCGTAATGTACACGTCCTGAATACCTTCCATTGACAATATTCCAATGGCAGAATATCGCATACCTCTCAGCTGCAGCTGGTAGTCTTGTGGTGGTAGTCCTCTAATCCCATATCCAAAGTAACGAAGTGTACTTCTCCTGTCACACCCAGTTTCATCAATCCATACTATCGTTGAAGGGTCAAATGCTGACATCTCAGCCACGTATTCAACACGTTTCACTTCTGATTGCTGCAATGCAATGTGAGTAATCCGTTGACGACTCAAACCCAGCTTTCTAATTGTACAACATATAGTTGATACATCCACTACAATTCCACGCACTCTCTGCAACTCTGCCTGTAGCTCCCTCAGGTATATCCCAGGATGGCACGAAATCAGCTCAAGTACTAATAGCTGATCATCATCACTTAACTTGCAATAACAACCATTACGCCTTTCAAATGGATGGACATGCCCTGTTACAAGAAATCTCTCAGCATACCGATGGACGGTTCTATCGCTGACGAATAGCATACGCGCTACTTCATCAACAGGCTTTGCCAACATGACGTGTTGCCAAACAATTCGCCACCTCAAGTCTACTGAATAGGATACAGACATGAGTAACAGCTTGCATGAATCAGCCAACTTATAATTTTAAACTCAGTTTATAATGGCTTTCGATTGGTTACTTTTCATGTGATATCATTGACCTAAAAAACTGATTGACAACGGTCACGCAATCCGCGATACAACTAAAAAGACTAGGCTCTTTAGGTCATCATCTCCTATGAGACCTCATTTTTTGTTGATGCAGTAGGTTGTAGTGTACTAGCTACATTTCACTTACATGGAATATATTTTTTGTAAGGTACCATATCTATGCTGGTACAAACTAAGCAATGATGGTATATGACTTGAGAGAAGTGTGGACAGAGATGACGTTGATATGAGTCATGAAATATATGTTTGAAGCTTACCAAATATTACCATGTAAAAAAGAGGTGGTCTTTATCAAAGGTGACCACAAAGTGGTCCTTAGCTATCTTTGAGATTAAATTACAATGTGGTCTTTATAAGAAGGTGGTCATTAGGAGGTGGCCACTAAACAAAGGTTTTGTCCTAGGGTACATTTATATGACGATTTGACCATTTCTATTTTTCATTTCCACTTTGCATTTCCAGTTTCCACTTTCACTGTTTCCAATTGCACAACATGATCAGTGCAATCACACTGTATAGTTATGCCTGTACATCATAGGAAATTTTTGTGTTTGGTCTCAGACCACAAAACTAAGAAGTTTTGTTACCTCGATAACACTTGTAGTACAGCTTAGGGCTGAGCGATACTACCGTTTTAGCGATATATCGCAATATTTTGAAAGTATCGATATCGCAATAGTTTGAAAGTATCGATATCGCGATATTTTGTTATTAACTATCGTGATATCATGCCTGTACATTACTGTCATTAAAAATCCATTTGTTATGCAGTACTTGGCTAAGAATCCTTGTAAATGATAAAGTCCACCCATCTGGTTTCCCCTGCAGAGAGGTGTGAACACCATAACAACCTCAAAGTATGTGTTACAATAACTGTTACTGTAAACAAGGATGATAGTGGCTAGTTTGCTATCACCTATAAGGACTTCCTGCAGGAATGCTGAGCAATAAGCTGTGTGGCACCAGCTATAATTGACTTATTTGTAAGTATCGTGAACTATTCAGTATCGTGAATAGTGACTTTAGTATCGATCGTGATACTAAAATGGCAGTATCGCTCAGCCCTAGTACAGCTTCAATCCAGGTATAATGTTTGTAATAGTTAGATTAGTAGATAACAGTTGGTCACCATTATTTTCTTGCTTGGTTTGACCCTAAGTATTGTCTTTTATTGCCTATGTCAGTTCATTTGTGTGCCTCTTAAAAGTTCTGTGTCATTTTATTAATTGCTTTGCTACTCATTGAAACAAAGCTCAAAATCATATACCGTATATGGGATGAAAAATTTTGCATTCTTTTGTGGTTTCAAAGCAAATCACAAAAGTTTTGTTGCTAAATTGAAATGATTTTACCAAGTGTTATTTACGCTAATCACTTTACTACATGGTGAAACAAAGTTCATAATCTATAAAGCATATACTGTATAATACAAGTTCTGCAGTTTCAAAACAAATTGGAAAAGTTTCCCTGCTAAATTTAAATGATTTTACTATGTGTTATTCACCACAAATAATGTCTGCATACTTTAACTGCAAAACTGTCCCCATTTACAGTACACCATCAGATTTTCTCGTTCATGGAGAGTAAGAAAATCTGATTTTGTTCAACATGCAAATGGTACATATATGTGCGCTTACTTGTGATGGTCACTTACTTATAATGTAGTAGAAATAGAGCTTACCATTGTAATGAAATGGTCTTCTTTTGTGTGTACACTGAGCTACATTGATGGATTCACCAGCTTATAAATAAATTGAGTCAGGTCTAAGTTGTCTTAGTAGCTGGTTTTAGCTGTGAGTTGTGATTGATTATTAAGTTCCTGTAATTTGTTTGCTGTACATTTGCTGTAGAAATCAAATTTCTTGCTGTTCCAAATGTCTATATAGTATATCTTCAAGGCTCGTTATAAAGGAATGAAACTTTGACAGTCCACACTTTTGTTGCCATAGAAAATAGAGAAACAGTACATAGAACCTGAGAAGTGTGCAAAATTTGCTGAGATGAGAACATTAACCGTCTCAGCAAAAACCTGACTTGTTTGCACAAGCATGCATGTTGAAAAAAACAGGTTTAAAGGAAAACTGTTAAATAATTGTTATGCTTGCTAAGCTACAAAGAAAAAATACTCAAGTTTTCATCAGGGCGTTACTCAGAGAAAGAAGTCTCAAACTTATACAGTATCTTATTCGCCTGCTCATGGAGAGTTCGAAAACCTTCGTTTCATTTCTGTATTTCTATAGCTCCAATGGTACATGTGTGTCATGCAAGGTGTCGTGTATGTTTGTTTATGATACAGTAAACATAAACAAGGTTGTCATCATTTTTTCTTTGCCTTCATACCTATATGTGTAAGTGATTACAGGGCTAACACTTACTGTAATTTAAAGTCACTGTATAAATTGATTGGCATACTTTATTCCACGGATTGGACTTATGTACTGGACTCGTGGACTGAGCTGGTAACAGCTTTTAAACAATAATCCAGGCACTATCCATCTCTTGCAACACTGGAGACACCACTATCGAGCTACAACTACTGCTGGCTCTTCCTTACAAGTAATGACACTAGTGCATGCACTAATTAATTAGAATACACTTACGATACATGTGTATTAGCAAGTACAGCATGATAGAGGCTATTCTTGTATTGTAGATGTTTTCCTTTGTTGCTTTAGCATTAGTGTTAAAGCTGTAGAGATGAGCCAGTAATTATTCTTAGCAGGTACCTAGGTGGCACCACCAGGCAAGGTGATGGGACTATGCAAATAATCTGGCTCATCACTACAGCCCTAATGCCAGTTGTTAAGTACTGAAGCAACACAGGAAAACATATACGCTACAACAATAGCCTCTGTCACACTTTATCACTGTGTATCGTAAGTGCATTCATTAGTGCATTCATTAGTGCGTGCGCTAGTGTCATATGACTTGTAAGGAATAGCAGTACCAGCGGTTATGGCTCCATAGTGGTGTCTCTAGTGTTGCAAGAGATGGATATATGCCTGGATTATTGTTTGAAAGCTATCAGCCCAGTCCATGAGTCCAGTCCACAAGACCAGTCCTTGAGTCCAGTCCGTGGAATAAAGTAGGCCAAATTGATTGTCTTGCTCTTCCTATTGTCTGGAATTGCTATAATTCCAAAACTCCTCACCACAGAAGGCTGAAATTTTGGTGATCCAGTCCTTGGACACTGCAGATAATGCTGAGAAAATAAAAAAAATGGAAATTGTGGGAACAAGTCAGAGATGGTCATGTATAATATATATCTAATCCAAAACAGCCAAGCTGTAAAAAAAGTGTGCGGCCCTCAGAAAGGCTATGGTGAAAAAAGATGTGAAATCCAAGGTGGCGGCCAAGAAATGGCTGTGATGGTAGGTTAATGGTAAAAATTTTAATAACAACAATTCAGGTGAATTTGGTGCCGCTTGGTCTTGGCACAAAAGTTCACCTGAATTGTCGTTATTAAAATTTTTACCATTAGCCTACCATCACAGCCATTTCTTGGCCGCCACCTTGGATTTCACATCTTTTTTCACCATAGCCTTTCTGAGGGCCGCACACTTTTTTTACAGCTTGGCTGTTTTGGATTAGATTTCATTTCTTTTTGTATTTGTATACCCCAAAGCCGGCCTATGGCCAGCTTTGGGACTTTTTTAACCTATGTTTTTTTCTTTACTACAGGAAGAAGAAAAGATGAAGTAGATGTACTTTAAATATTTTATCAGTAAATGTACAAATTATATATACTGTATAATACATATGTGACCGGATTTGCGAAAAGGGGTCTTCCACACACATCCAATTTGCCAATTTTGACAATTGATAACTTCAGATTGGAAAGAGCTATTGCCTTGATATTTGGGCAGTCGTGAGCACCACTATAGCTGAATACATGGTGAAATTTTCAGGTTAATATGTTACTTTAACACTGAGTTATGGTCTCCAACGTTTACAGAATTGGATGTGTGTGGAAGACCCTTTTTTGCAAATCCGGTCACATATATTGATTACAGAAATCTCCATGGTGGTTTCTTTGTAACTGAACACTCTACAAGGTGACTTCTTCTAATTGCTCTCTCTACAGAGTGATTTGTTTATAACTGAACTATCTACATGGTGGTTTATTTGTAGCTGAACTCTCTATAAGGTAAATTCTTCTAGCTGATCTCTCTACAGGAAGATTTGTTTGTAGCTGAACTATCTACAAGGTAACTTCTTATAGCTGATCTCTCTACAGGGTGATTTGTTCGTAGTTGAATTCTGTACAGGTGATTTGTTTGCAGCTGAGTTCTTTACAAAATGGTTTCTTTGTAGCTGAACTTTCTCCAAGGTAACTTCTTCTAACTGATCTTTCTACAGGGTGATTTGTTTGTAGCTGAACTATCTACAAGGTAATTTCTTCTAGCTGATCTCTCTACAGGGTGATTTGTTTGTAGCTGAATTCTGTACAAGTGATTTGTTTGCAACTGAGCTCTTTACAGAATGGTTTCTTTGTAGCTGAACTCTCTACAGGGTGATTTGTTTGTAGCTGAAATCCCTACAAGGTAACTTCTTCTAGCTGATCTCTCTACAGGGTGATTTGTTTGTAGCTGAACTCTCTACAGGTGATTTGTTTGTAACTGAATTCTCTACAAGGCGATACTTCTAGGTGATCTCTCTACAGGATTCCTTGTTTCTAACTGAACTCTCAACAGGGTGATCTGTTCATAGCTGAACTTTCTACTGGGTGATTTGTTTGCAGCTGAACTCTCTAAATGGTGGTTTCTTTGTAGCTGAACTCTCTACAATGTGACTTCTTCTAACTGAACTCTCTACAAGGTGACTTGTTTCTAGCTGATCTCTCTACAGGGTGACTTGTTTCTAGCTGAACTCTCTACAGGTGATTTGTTTGTAGCTGAACTCTCTACATGGTGGTTTCGTTGTAGCTGAACTCTCTACAAGGTAACTTCTTCTAGCTGATCTTTTTACACTGCATATTTGTTTGTAGCTGAGTTCTCTACAGGGTGATTTGTTTGCAGCTGAACTCTCTACATGGGAGTTTCATTGTAGCTGAACTCTCTACAATGTGACTTCTTCTAGCTGAACTCTCTACAGGGTGACTTGTTTCTAGCTGAACTCTCTACAGGTGATTTGTTTGCAGCTGAACTCTCTACATGGTGGTTTCTTTGTAGCTGAACTCTCTACAAGGTAACTTCTTCTAGCCGATCTTTCTACAAGGTGATTGAGTTTTTTGCAGCTGAACTCTTTGCATGGTGGTTGCTTTGTAGCTGAACTCTCTAAAAGGTGACTTCTTCTAGCTGAACTCTCTACAGGATGATTTGTTTGCAGCTGAACTCTCTACGTGGTAGTTTCTTTGTAGCTGAACTCTCTACAATGTGACTTCTTCTAGCTGAACTCTCTACAGGGTGACTTGTTTTTAGCTGATCTCTCTACAGGGTGACTTGTTTCTAGCTGAACTCTCTACAGGTGATTTGTTTGCAGCTGAACTCTTTACATGGTGGTTTCTTTGTAGCTGAACTCTCTACAAGGTAACTTCTTCTAGCTGATCTTTCTACAGGGTGATTTGTTTGTAGCTGAATTCTCTAAGGGTGATTTATTTGCAGCTTAACTCTCTACAAGGTGACTTCTTCTAGCTGAACTCTCTACAGAGTGATTGGTTTTTTCTGCAGCTGAACTCACTACATGGTGGTTTCTTTGTAACTTAACTCTCTACAGGGTGATTTGTTTGTAGCTAAACTCTACAGGGTGATCTGTTCATAGCTGAACTCCCTATAAGGTAACTTCTTCTAGCTAATCTTTCTACTGGGCGATTTGTTTGTAGCTGAGTTCTCTACAGGGTGATTTGTTTGCAGCTGAACTCTACATGGTAGTTTCTTTGTAGCTCTACAATGTGACTTCTTCTAGCTGAACTCTCTACAAGGTGACTTGTTTCTAGCTGATCTCTGTACAGGGTGACTTGTTTCTAGCTGAACTCTCTACAGGTGATTTGTTTGCAGCTGAACTCTCTACATGGTTTATTTCTTTGTAACTGAACTCCCTGCAAGGTGACTTCTTCTAGCTGATCTCTCTACAGGGAGATTTGTTTGTAGCTTAACTCTCTACAGGTGATTTGTTTGCAGCTGAACTCTCTACATGATGGTTTCTTTGTAGCTGAACTCTCTACAAGGTAATTTCTTCTAGCTGATCTCTCTACAGGCCGATTTGTTTGTAGCTGAACTCTCTACATGATGGTTTCTTTGTAGCTGAACTCTCTACAAGGTGATTTCTTCTATAGCTGATCTTTCTACAGGGTGATTTGTTTGTAGTTGAACTCTCTACATGATAGATTCTTTGTAGCTGAACTCTCTACAAGGTGATTTCTTCTATAGCTGATCTTTCTACAGGGTGATTTGTTTGTACCTGAACTATCTACATGATGGTTTCTTTGTAGCTGAACTCTCTACAAGGTGATTTCTTCTAGCTGATCTTTCTACAGGGTGATTTGTTTGTAGCAGAACTCTCTACAAGGAAACTTCTTCTAGCTGATCTCTCTACAGGGAGATTTGTTTGTAGCTGAACTCTCTATACATGATTTGTTTGTGGCTGAATTCTCTACATGATGGTTTCTTTGTAGCTGAACTCTCTACAAGGTAACTTCTTCTAGCTGATCTCTTTACAGAGTGAATTGTTTGTAGCTGAACGATCTACAAGGTAACTTCTTCTTACTTATCTCTCTACAGGGTGATTTGTTTGTAGCTGAACTTTCTACAAGGAAATCTCTTTTAACTGAGCTCTGTACAGGGTGAATTGTTTGTAGCTGAACTATCTACAAGGTAACTTCTTCTAGCTGATCTCTCTACAAGGTGATTTGTTTGTAGCTGAATTCTGTATAGGTGATTTGTTTGCAGCTGAGCTCTTTACAGAATGGTTTCTTTGTAGCTGAACTCTCTACAAGGTAACTTCTTCTAGCTGATGTATCTACAGGGTCACTAGTTTGTAGCTGAATTCTCTACATGGCGGTTTCTTTGTAACTGAACTATCTACAAGGTGACATTTTCTAGCTGATCTTTCAACAGGGTGATTTGTTTGTAACTGAACTTTGTACAAGAAAACTTCTTCTAACTGATGTCTGAACAGGGTGAATTGTTTGTAGCTGAACTCTCTACAGGGTGATTTGTTTGTAGCTGATCTCTATACAGGTTACTTATTTCTAACTGATCTCTTGAATTCTCTTCAGGGTGACTGCTCTATTAGGATGACTGCTCTATTAGAGTATCTCGATCTCGCACTTGCTACACCAAGTTGGATTTCGTGTTATAACTCCGTGGCTTTAAGTCTGATTCTTCTACACCATTGAAGAGCCTTTCTAAGATGATAACTCCATCTGTACAGCGATTTTCAAAGCATTACCCCAAGTGGTTTATCTGGTAGGCGTGGCAAGCATAATAATAATAATAATAATAAAAGATAAAAAAATAGCTAATCTCGATTGCGTAATTGTTACATACTGTTGATTTTTTCGCTGTATCTTCCTGGTTTTTAGCTCGATTTCTTTTAAACCACAAAAGGTTTGAGGTTCAATAGTTAACCTATTCACCCACCGATTTTCAGCTTCTTTCCATACGCGGTTTACCCTGTAGGCGTGACAACATATTGGTGTTATTTTTCGTGCATAATCGCTCATAACTCTTTGCCTGTTTATGGTATTCCAGCCAAAGTTGGTACCGAGATGCGCCTTTATACCCCCCTTCTGTGTGCCAAATTTCAAGGCAATCGGATAACGCGTTCGCGTTTTATAGCAGTTTTTGTAAGTGTGCGAAAAGAGGAAGAAAAATAAGAAGAAAAAAACGAAGAAACTAAGCCAATTTTTGAAGTCGCATATCTCAGGAATGCCTGAAGCGATTTCGCTCAAATTTGGAATGTGGAGTACTGAAGTTGGAGGGAATGTACACAGCAAAATTTGTCTTGTTTCATCAAGGCAGCACAGAGCTACGGAGGTGCGAAAATTGCGTTTTGTTTCTTCCTGTCAATATACTCACGGGGTTGCGCGCCGACTTCTTGGGCCGCACGACACACTACCGTGTGTCTTGATATATATATATATATATATAGCGTAAGCGATCAATTGTCGACCACTATTCAGTTATACTCCACGAAGCCAATATCATTCAACCCACGGTAAAGCTTATTAGTTTAACATCACTGCAAGTGTAAATACAATCTGTGCCTATACTTAACTAACTTTTAATACGTGGCAAAACGTAGTCAAGATGGTTTTCGTTTCATTCCCTCTGTATCGAAAGTCGACCACGCATATTTTAACTTGACTGTAATAGATTATTCAATAGCTTTAAGTCAACGACCCTCAGTTTTTCCCTTTGCCATAGTAACTACATTTATGGAATAGATTAGTAATGGATACTATCGGACTCCACAATTATCAAGATCAATATCCATATATGGTATCGCCTGTGACAACCGCGTGATAACGAAGTATTCTATAGTTTTTCGTGAAATAAAACACGAAGAAGACCTTGTCTAGTGTGTACCATGGCTCAAACGGACGACAGTGCCAGTACTGGCTACCATTTCACTGTTTGTGCATCCAGAGTGTGATTTCAAGTTCATTCCATAATGTTGTAGCATCTCAATCACCATTTTGCTTATTTGGATATGATAGAGTACTTGCATATTCATTGGGGCCTGTTTCACTTCTTGGGATTCTTTCTAGAGCTGTTGTCACCAACTATCCTTACCTTAGTGAATATTCATGCAGCTCCTCATAATTTCAGTATTCGACTTTAAATACACCTGTGGTCGACATAAGATACTGGTCGACATTCGATCGCTTACACTATATATATAATTGGGAAAGTTATATATTTTGCCAAATGTTAGAGTAGGTGACTGCTCTATTAGAGAATCCTGATCTCATGAATTTGTATAAATATTAGGCCAATTGTGATCTTAAATCGCTTCAATATGCCAAAAGAAGTTGCAATTCTTATGCCCCAATAATATGCTCAAACCACAACTCTTGGACCCCTGCAGTACACTGTAATAAAAATAAATAAAACTTGATTGTTGAATTCTAACGAGTTGATTTTGGAGATACTACCTACTACAATTTTTACAATGTTTTTAATATTTGTTAGCTTTATCTACATCACAAGATACAACTGCATCTGAGCTGCCAACAACTGAAGCAAGACCTTCAAGCACACGACAATCAACAGGTACTCCATTGTGTACACTTGGAATATACAACTGACTTTGTGTTATCCCCATCACTAGTTCCTCAACAAAGAACATGCTCCTTGATGTAATCTGTGATATTTAGACTGTAGCAGTATTTAGACAAAAAGAATACCAGCACATTTATAGATGCATGGTTGTACAATTATAGGATTGTATTTTAAGAAAATCACGTGTTATTAATTTTGTGCCTGTTTGTGTACACCTAGCTACAGTGTATGTAAATGTATAATACTTAAAGACAGTAATACATTGGGAACATAAATTAAATATGGCCAAAATGATCCAAACAAAAGTGAATAAAATGCACAGTGCATATTGAAAGAGTTATGCATATCTGGAGTGCCCAGAGGCTTCTTTTTTCTAATGAAGTATAGTATTATTTTCTGAATGTGTTGCTAGTTTAGTAGTAGGCCTGTGTCAATTGGATAATAATAGGCTGGAGTGCTATGCCAGCATCATGTTGTCATATTAGGTAGGTAGATATTTCAAACTATGTGTAGCTTATATTATATATTAATTCCATGAAAATAGATCGATACTCCTTAATAGAGCAGTCAGTGGAAACTACAATGTAGCACTCAAAATTAATGCATTGTACATAGCTTTCTTGGATTGATACTCTCTAATAGAACAGTCACTTTGTAGTGAAGCATTCTAATGGAGTATTCACTGATTAAAATGTTCCAAGATAATTGTAACAAATGTTGCTAACTTAGCAGCATAATGGGTGAAATTTTTGAGAAATTCCTGAAAGCATTTTGGGCAAAAGTTTGAATATAGTATATATAGAAAAGTTGCATTTTTGGGGTGTGTCCCATGTAATGGTGCTTCTGATTATCAATTCAGTATTGATGGTCACGGTATTTAACAAAAATTCATTTTAAAAAATGTTTTAGCCAACAATACAAAATGTTCTAAGGGTATGTAACAGTTTAAGCCATTTAGTTTATTGGTCTAAGTAGTGGTGAAGTACTAGTCTTACGAAGAATTTTAAAGTGAGTTTTCATGGGCCCTTAGGTAATTATAAAACCCAATTCAAGATTTGTGAGTCATAAGGTAGAATTTGTTCCTTTGCCTCAATGTGCTATAATTCAACCCTTAAATAAGTTAGCGAATCCCTAAAAATTTATGTATAGTCTATATATTCACCTGAGCCCTTGTTTCTTGTTAATAACTCTTGTTACATGGGCCAGCTGCCCAAGCATTTAGTAGTACTGTGAAGCCATCAAAATGCGCTTTGATATGGGCAAGAACAAGTGAGTTATGAGGCTTTAAAAATATCCCATACATTTAGTATGGACGAATCAGGTGCGCAAACATGTTTATAACATGAAAACATGCTTGTTCCAGTACAAAACCATTGGGAGTGAACACATGTTCGAAATTCAACTCTTTGATATTACCATATATTTGGTGGGTGCTCATGAGCTTTTACCAACTATAGGTACAGTATGTCTATTGCCCTACATTGGGTGGAATAGGTGCATGTGGGTAGTAATTAAGGCTTATAGGAGTATATAGAAAATGGAGTAAGAAATCCAGAGCTGAGGTCAAATTTAGGGTGGCCCTGCAAGCTAAGTGGGAATTTTCAGAGGGGTAGGCCTGAGCCTATTATGCTTTTGAAATTGCCTGTTATACTTTTAAACAATATTATGCCCAGTTGTGTCCCATTATGCTCCAAATATATAATATGCTTACATAAAATTGTGCCTTGACTGCGCATGCTCTATTATAGAGTATCTAATGCATCTGTGAATGTTCTATTAGGACAAGTACACAGAAAAATTTGGAATGTTCAACCAGAGTAGGGACCATAGCACATCAATAAAAAGTACTGAAACAAGTTGGAGTAGTGCACAATATTAAATCACAGTACGTAATTAACAGTAAGAAATATCCCTACTGTGCATTTCCATTATGGCATATCTTGAGCACAGTAGGGATATAACACTTCTTATTGTTTTACTGTGATTTAATATCGTGCACTACTCCAACTTGTTTCAGTACTTTTTATCGATGTGCTATGGTCCCTACTCTAGTTGAAAACTCAAATTTTTCTGTGTACTTGTTTATTAACTTTTTTTGTAAATAATTATTATGACTTGTGAACCCATGCATTCCACATCTGAAATGGCACCGTACACCCCAATTATTGTCTGAAAAGTGAAGTATCCATTATGCTTCGTTGTCGGCTGTGTTCAACCCGTTACACAGCAGTGCAAATCAAGAACTGTTTGAAAAGCACCTCTGCTATCAAAATAGCCACTATGACAAATACAGACTATTTCCGTTCTTGTTTCTGTTGCAAAGGGAAGCCATCACGTGCTATCACCAAATCGACACTTTTCGCTGTCAGCAAAGATGAATGGGGTACAAAGGAGGACACTAGTAAGTCCATGAAGAATGCATTGTACATACTGCGGTATGCCAAAAGGCACCTGTCGGGCCGAAGTGACTTCGAACAGTGAAAAAATCAAGCCCGTAGTCTTAGCCGTTATCGAGTTACGCTTGTCTGAAGGCATCAGTCAGTTACTCAGTCAGTCAGTCAGTAGAAAATTCCATGAAATAAGTATTTGTGACTGGATCTACGAAAACCGTTCTTATCGCCCAAGACAGGAAGTTTGATTTTTTCACACAAACACAAAGCTTAATGAATGCACTATCAAGTTTCACTGCCACAGTCGACCAGAGTAAAGTGGTCTGCTTTTGCTGGCTGCTTTTCTAGAGCACAGTGGCGAGCCGTACGAGTGGTCTGGGGTCTTGATGCAGCCCTGGCCGACCAGGAGATGGCTGTGTGTGGCTGTACAGCTCTGTGGTGTTGGACAATGACCTGTGCTGTAAATTTCCTTTCATTTTAGCCAGTTCTGAGCCCTGAATGGCCTATAACTTGGCCTAATTCATCCTAGCACGTCTCTTTTCAATTTTTGAACACCATCTTGCCCTCCTTCCAGGGCCCCCGCGTCCCACCCCTTCTGGAGCTCACCTGATACAGACAACCTCGGTTTAAAAACTATCTAAAATGGCGGGAAACTTAGCTGTTGACTACTTCTTCAGTGGATGATCAGGAAGGTAAGAAATTGTTGTGAAACGTGTGAAAATTTGGTATGCGTAGCTACCTCCATTGGCCAGCTACAACACACAGAATATTTAAAACCGACGTTTCTCGATACTTTAAAATGGGCGATAAGACCGGTTTTCCCAGAGACAGTCACATTTTTAGAATTCCATAGCAATTTGTTGAAAGGGTTTCGGCTTAATCTGAAAGCTTGTTTGGGCCTAACCAATACTGTCTCATCGTCATCAGTGAAAACTGAAGCTGGTTTTTGGGTGATCTTATCCCATGGCGTGGGCCACACCTACTCCTTTGTGGTCCCTACTATACACTACTATTGTAGTGTATGATATTTCAACATGCGGTGACTGTTCTATTAGAGTATATTGATCTTTAACTAATCTTCTCTTCACAATGTAGTTAGCACTGTTAAATCTTATTTTTAACAAGTTTGCACACTATTCCATTCTGCATCATGCAAAATAGGCAGAGTTTCAGCTTCTCTGATAACCAATGCACAAAAATTGTGCCTATTATGCTGGCATTATGCTCAATGCTTTTGGCTACCTAATATACCCCAAATTATGCTGGCATAATTGAGGGAGTTTCAGGTTTAGGAAGTTTCAATAACTGTGATCCCAGACTGAGAATGAAGTGTGAATGTTAACCTTATTTAAGAAACACAGTATACTCTTCACAATAGTTACCAATTAAGGTATACATATGTGGGTATTACAAGTCACTTAAGTTAAAAGCATTCTTATAACCTAATAATTCAGTCTTGATAGCTTAGTGGCCTTTTTACAACATAGATCTAGAAACTAGCTAGCTAGCTGTAGCTAGCAATGAATTGGTAAAATCACTCCACAACATTAATATTGTTTTATAGCTGAATTTTACTGATTCAGGCCTTCACAGAAAGTTTTCAGCAATTCAGTACTCATTAAAATGATAATATTTTTAGAGGCTCTTAACACACTAAACGCCATAATGGTATTTTCAGGGTTTCAAAGGCAAAAGAATGAAACTTGGCCAGTAGAAAAAGTCCCAATAATAAATAATAATACACTAGGCTAGTAGCTATAACTCTTGGTGATTTTATCATCCACACGGATTGTAAATAATTTTAGGGGTGCATGCACTATATTTTCAGAAGGGGTTTCAGCTGAAACCACTGTATTTGCCCTGCTACTTGTGTGCTCAAATGCCTATAATAAGGTACTATATAATAAATATAATGCAACATTCCAACAAACGTAAAGCAAGAAATTTATGTGGGATACAATTTCAAATTTAATTATTTTTAATGGATTTCAAGGGCATCTTATAGCTATACCACAAAATGTTGCTCCTGTACAAGTTGTATGGAGATTGATGTATAAACCATGAAAATTATACAGATTAGCAATCCACATAGCTAATGTTATTAATACAATGAAAAGTACTTGCCCACGGCATTTGAATGCCACAAAATGTTGCTAACTTCACTTATTGTCTAACTGCAAAAAAGCCATACAGATTTGCCAGCTATGAAAACAAGTTGGGCGAACTATACAGTATGTATGTGGCATGGTTGACATTTCATGCAGATTATTAATTATTTGTCTATCATAAAGTACCATACTACAGCTAAGTTTGGCTAAAATTGTCACCTAAAAACCTT
Organism: Dysidea avara; assembly: GCF_963678975.1. Lineage (NCBI taxonomy): Eukaryota > Metazoa > Porifera > Demospongiae > Dictyoceratida > Dysideidae > Dysidea > Dysidea avara. Next base: position 28,314,571 of record NC_089278.1, on the reverse strand, counting down.
CCTGGAACCTTGGCAGGTACAAACATGCCTTCAGTATGACTCCAATTGCTTCCAATAGGTTGCTTTAAAATTTCAATTTCTTTTCTAGTGACTAAAATTATAATTACTTACCTGCTTGATTCCTGCAGAAAATGTAACCTGGTAACAGCAATGGTTGCAGGCTTGATTTTCACTGTTCAATGTCACTTCAGCCCAATTGCAACAAGTACTTTATGGCATATGCAGCACATACAGTGAACGCATCATGGACATATGCTTGTCCTTGAGCTCTTTGTGTCTCATTTCTTTTGCTGACAGCCCAACATGTCGTTTTGCAGTAGTTTACGCGTAATGGCTACATATTTTTGTAAATAGGAATCATCTGTATTTTGCATGGTTAATTGCAGATGTGCTTCCCCTGTACTGTTCTTTGTATGTAACAGGCAGAACATAGCTGAAAGCAAAGTGTAAAGGCCACTTTGATTCACTTTTGAGTCAGTAAATGCATGATATGCATTCAGACAAAACATTAACTCTGGCACCATTCCATGCAGTATATGTGCGGGTTCATCAGTCACAAATAGTAAATAAACAAGTATAAATATAAACAAGTATAAATATAAGGAAAAATTAGGAATTTTAAGTTTGATTAGGTGCCATCAAAAGTATTAGGAGATTACCTATATACTGTAGTGGCTAAAAATACTATTTTTTTACAACTAGCCTAACCTGAGAGTGGAGGGGGGGGGGGGGGGGGGGGTATTTGTTACACATGTAAACAACAAAATTTGCGAGACTAGAGGGGCTGGGGCATATATACTGCCCCAGGAAAATTTTGAAATGTAGAGATTGAATCTAGAAGCAATTTGAGAGAACGACTGAAATCTGGATGTTTTAAGGAAATGGTGAATTGAAAGGATAAAAAAACTGTGTATATAGTAGTGTTGTTCCAGTACTGAGTACTGGAACTAAAAGTAATTCCAGTACCAGCAATTTTATTTTAGTTCCAGTTCTAGAACTAGAACTGGAACTGGAACAATAATTTTACTTTCCTCAATACTGGAACTGGAACTAGAACAATAATTAATTTTTCTAAATACTGGACTAGAACTGGAACTAAAATGAAAATTTATCGAACTAATACTGGAACTGAAATTGGTCATAATCATTTAGTTATTATCAATAAAAATAGCAAATACGATGCTCATTACATGACTACAGTTAGTGTGCTGATAAAAGCAAGAACTGATAAGTATTCAATGATGCAAAAGGCTATATAACTAGAAACACTGGGCAGAACTGGAGGACTGGACAATTGGACTCTTGCCTTATATAAATATTCAGGCTTGGAGAAACCATTACCATTTTTAGAGTTAATTTTTTCTTGTTTCTGAGGACAATTTTGGCTTTTAACTTCCATGCTTTTGAGAAATTGAACTTAGCTAGCTATACTGCTATAAAAGAAATGATATTGCTACACATGTATAGAATATGCAAATAAACCTATCAACTTTTCCCACCTACATTACTTGTTCATTTTTCTAGGGTTGTTTACAAATAACAACTTGTGTTAATGTTTTGAGCAGGAATTGAAACACGTACAGAATAGCTGTTAAAAATTGAAGTATTAAATACTTCCATTTACAATTAAACTCTTAGCTCTGTGTGTGTGTGCGTCCACCATCCTTCTTGTTCTTAACATTTAATATTATTATGCATCCTCTAACACAAGTTATGGGCATTCGAGTAAGCAAAATTAAGTAGCTGTAGTTTATCTGTCGATCTTGCTTTTCCATATACAAACTGTAGGTTGACAGGTCCACCTACATGTTAGTCTAAATTTAGTACCGCTGTGGAAAAAATACTGTAGTTACAACCAGTATCCTAAATACTTGCAATAAAAAGAAAGAAGCTTGTCCAGTCCATGGTCTATCCACTAGTCCAGTCCATGGCTTGTCCACTGGTCCAGTTCATGTGGTCTGTCCACTGGTCTAGTCCACGATCCAGTCCAGTGATTGTATACACCCAATGCAACACTGAAGTGAAACCAATAATTCTCACTACCTAGGTGTTTCTGTCATTCTGAAATGTGTTCATATCTAGTTTAATGTTTGATAAATAACTTCAAATCATCTCTCATAATCAAAGCCTTGGATCAATGCCTTGCATGTATAGTTGGTTTTGTAGTAGTTGCTCTGCCTAGATACATAACACAATCAAATCAAAACCCATAGTTTAGTGCATGCTGTGCATTGTTTTAGAAATGGAGCACTAAACTAATTATGTAGAACTAAAAACTGCAACTGTAATCTTAAAGGTTGTAGTCCTAGAACTAGAACTGGAACTGTAATTCTAAAAGCTATGGTTCCAGAACTGGAACGGGAACTATAATTCTAAAGGTTATGGTTCCAGAACTGGAACTGGAACTGTACTTCAAGCAATTATAGTTCTAGACTGGAACTGGAACTGTAATTCCAAAGGTTTATGATTCTAGAACTGGAACTGGAACTGAAATAACAAGCTGGTACTGGAACAACACTAGTATATAGCTATAAAGGCAGCATAGTGATAGGGTTTGAAAGTAGTTTTTTATAATAAAATGTTTTATTAGCTAGATTTTAGAGCAATTTTAATTATGGACTGTGATAAAGGTAACTATGACTATAGGCTGAATTTTGAGGCAATTTCTTATCAAATAGTGGAGTCAGTGGAGAATTTTTTTGAAAACTAGCTATCTCAAGATAGGATCTTGAGGCACTTTTAGCCAAATCCCTGTAAAAGAGATTTAAGCTGCACACACGTGCACATAAAACATTATACGTAACATTGAAGTTATGCTTTTCTGTGGTGCAGCTTGCTATTTTAGTCTGACTTTTACAACTAGCCCAATCGCCATTTACAACTAGCCAAAAGTCACTTACAACTAGCTTTTTGGCCACAACTAGCTCCTTTTTTAGCCCCTGATATGCTCCGGTAGATATAATATAGTAGACATTTAATCCCTGGGTATAGATTATATTAGGGATTAACCCTTAATGCCCCATGCCATAGAAAAAGTGTGCATTTTTGAACAATATTTTTTATAAAAATCACAATAAGCAATTTTTTGCAATATTTTTAGATTTTCTGTAGTGGCTATATAAGGTAACACCTATAATTATCATGCTTTTCAATTTGGTAACATTATTAGTAGGTATGGTGGTTAGCTATGTATTAAAACTAGCTACTGTCTAAATAAAACTAATGTGTACAACTGTATGGTAAATAAGGATTATAGAAAAAGTAGGGAGTGGACATTGAAGAAGTAGGGAGGTCACCTAGTGGACATTTAAATGTTCACTAGGTGACCTCCCAAATTTTTCTATAATCCTTATTTTTCCATACGGTTGTATACATTAATTTTATTTAGACACTAGCTAGTTTCAATACACCATATCTACTAACAATGTTACCAAATTGAAAAGCATCATCACCATTGTTAGAAGAACCACTTGGCAGCAAACGTCTGTAACAAGACCAATGCATCTTGTAACAGCGTTGAAACCGGGTCGGGTCATCCGGGTCACATTTTCTCCGGGTCATCCGGGTGTGACCGGGTTTACAAATTATCCGGGTCTGACCCGGATTGGATCACGTGAGAAAGGAAATTGTTCGTTTGACGACGTGGAAACTTATAAACGCTATCGCGTAGCTCTTTCGTGAGCCACGCCCACTTATCGCGTTACAAACATACGTTCAGCCACACCCATGTATTAGTAAGTGTAGTATGTAGCACGAAACTGAGGGTATCTATGGTGAGGGGTAGCTATGTTAGTAGGTGATGACGTTTTTTTTTTTGGTTTTTTTTGGTTTTTTTTGGTTTTCAACCTACAGCTAGGCTGAAGTTGCGTCTGGATCCACCCCTGTTTACTCAACACGAATCGAACGCTCAAAAAGGTATCGAGACTAGCCGAAACATAACTCTTATCGCACGCCTCGGCTTTAATTAATCCGGGTCAATCCGGGTCAAATCCGGGTCTGACCCGGATTGCTATCCGGGTCAGTGGGTCATCCGGGTCAGCAGTAGTGACCCGGTTTCAACGTTGTCTTGTAATATTGACCATATTAATACATGAAAACTGAGGTAAATACTGCAATAGTCACCTATAGGCTTAGATAGCGACCTTATAGCATTAGTGAGACAATTAGTATAATAGCTACACATTGATAATGTCGTGGGAATATGTTTATTGTATTTAACAGGACATGTGAACAATGTTCATTCTATCCAGCAAGTTGGCAACAACAAAAAACCAGCAAACACTCCACCCATCACAGAAACAACACCGACTGATGGTTACACCCTAGGAACAGAAAGAAATAACCAACTGGTCAACCGTAGGTTATAAGTACAATCAGAAATAACAGCATGTACATGCACCAACCCACACGAATCGTTGTTTTGTTTGAAATATGCAGTAATGGATGATTACATGATGGCTTCTAAATTGGCAGTGTATGAAGCTTATCACTACATTGGTCCAAAAACCACCTATCAGGCTATCACTTCGGAAGTGTATTCATTGGGATACTTATAGTCAAGAATATTGATGAATAATTGCTGTCTGATTCGCAAAGGATCAGTGTCTGGTTTCCCTTACCTCTTGTTGCATGGTCTGGCAGCACGTTTCATAAATGTCTCATGTCTCATGTGAGCTTTGCATGCTGTGATTCTCCAAGTGACTAGTGTTTATTCAACTTGATACAGTGAACTACATGGGAGGCACCTAGGGAGCTATGAATCAATTTCTGTGAGTACAGGGGCGGATCTAGGATTTCAGAAGGGGGGATGCTAACATGGACACTTATATATGTGGCAAGAAAGTTGATACAACTAGTGTGCAAAGCACACTCAGCATGTGGAGCATGTTCTATCTATAGGGGTCTGGGGCATGCCCCCACAGTGCAAATTTGGCCTACTGAGATTGAATTTGGTAGTAATTTTGAGTGAAAAATGATGTCACTCTTCAATGTGATACCATTATTCCTCTACAGATTGTCAATATAACTAAGAACACAGCCAGTAGCTAAATTCAATCTTATAGAACTAGTAGTGGAAGCAAATGGGTATCAGCTGCACATGATCAATTCTAGTGTTCTGAAGTATAGCATAATTTACAGTCTCGTGACTCAAACTACACTAGCTGTCCAAACAGTAGAGAGAGTAAGTGTGGGCAGAGAGGGTAAGTAGACTCACCAGTGTGTGGAGTGTATTGCACTCAGCATTTATAGAATTCTCCAGCTAGGGGCTCTGGTGGCATACTCCCCTGGAAATAATTGGAAAATGGCTAACACAAGATTGAATTTAGAAGCTTTTTTTAACCATAGATAGTATATTCAATGTACCGTAAAATATACTATCTACGTTTTAGCCAAAAAAAAGTTAAAGCCGTTTATTGTTGTTGTACATGTGGGTACAAGATGAATGAGTTCAGCTGGAAGTAAAAACAGAACTATACACTGTTTCTTATTATTGGATTTTAAGATATATAATAGTGGCTTGTCAAAGAGAACAAAGAGTGTATAGTTAATTGAATGTAAGGTCAAGGAGAATATATGAACACAGGATTGGATCTATTTCATATATATAACCATTGTTCTGTGGTGCAGGTTGCTATTTCAATCTATCTTATTTATAAAATGATGGATCCATCCATCACCATAATTGTTTTACAACAAGTCTACAAATATAACTAGTTTTTGGCCACAACGAACCCCTTTTTAGCACACATAATCATGACAACATAAATGCTGCAGTATCATTTAAAGTTGAGTTTCAAGGGATTTGATAGTGCAAAGCCATCATGTGTTCAGATGACTGTGACTCACTAGATTATTTAAACAAAAACACCATAAACTATAATTATGTAGATAAATTGAGTGCGAGGTAGAATAGAGGTGGCTGATCTCCATACAACTTTACCATTGATTTCGTGGATTGCATGATGACCTGACAAAATGGCCAGATATGGAGTTTGGAGATATCTATGAGATCAAAACAGAGGGAATCAATCTTTACTATCTCTTTATATGCACATAAGCCCAGGTCCCAGCTGGACAATGTATATATACATACACAATTACTTTTATAATGGATATGTGCAGTGGCCAACCAATTGCAAATAGCTAACAGACAAATGCTGTTCCCCATGGGATGTAGATAACCAAGCTATTTTGAAGTTTGCTCACTGCACAGAGTATAGTGTATAAAACAACCATTGTCAGCAGTTGCCAACTTTTACACTTGTTGACCCCCATAGTGGCTGCCCAGCCAGCCAGCCGGCGCTTACCTTTGCTTAGCCAGAAGGTCAGGTGCTTTTCCCTTAATTGTACTAATCAACCCCCGTCAATCCTCTTTAGCTAACACTTTAAAATCCAGGTTGTGGCAAGGGATGCCAGTTAACTTCGTAAAAAGAGAATGTATAGTATATAATAGCCTAGCAAGTTCCTTTACAGTTCAGACACATGTGCAGTTGTCTTGTATAGCACTTAACTCAGATCTGCTTATATGTACAGCATACAGTCCAGTACAATTGTATAGTCAAGTACATGTAAGATAAGGATATCTAATCAAAAACAGCCAAGCTATAAAAAAAGGAGTGCGGCCCTTGAAAAGGCTATGGTGAAAAAAGATGTGAAATCCAAGGTGGCGGCCAAGAAATGGCTGTGATGGTAGGTTAATGGTAAAAATTTTAATAACGACAATTCAGGTGAATTTGGTGCCGCTTGGTCAATTGGCGCAAAATTCACCTGAATTGTCGTTATTAAAATTTTTACCATTAACCTACCATCACAGCCATTTCTTGGCCGCTAGGGGCCCGCCGATTATGCTGGCATAATTTTGAGCATAATAGGTACCTAAAAGCATTGAGCATAATGCCAGCGTAATAGGTTAAATATTTGTACGATAGTCGGTAAACTCTTGCTGGAAAAATGACAATTGCAAAATAAGATCGATATACTCAAATAGAGCAGTCAGTAACTCTAATAGAACAATTATCAAACTGACTGTTCTATTAGAGTATATCGATCTTGTCTCTTACATGCAGGCATGCAGCAAGCATTTATTATTTGTGTTCCAGCCACTCATTTTTTTCTTTCTATATAGTGTTAAACTAGTAGCAAAGCATATGAACTAAGGCATGAACATTGAGCATAATCGAGCATAATAGGTAAATATTGAGCATTAATTTAAGCATAATAGGTGAATTTTTTAGCAGTGCAGCATAGCATAATAGGTAAAATTATGAGCATAATCGGCGGGTCCCTATTGGCCGCCACCTTGGATTTCACATCTTTTTTCACCATAGCCTTTTCAAGGGCCGCACTCCTTTTTTTACAGCTTGGCTGTTTTTGATTAGATTTCACTTCTTTTTGTATTTGTATACCCCAAAGCCGGCCTATGGCCAACTTTGGGGCTTTTTAACCTATATATTTTTCTTTACCACAGGAAAAAGAAAAAGATGAAGCAGATTTTATAAATACTTTAACTCATTCTGATTTTATCAGTAAATGTACAAATTATATATATATATATAATGCATATATAAAGAGTTCATTATATATATGAATTCTTGCATATATTTATTACATGTCAATTAATCCCCACAGGATAATTTGCAGCTGATCTCTCTACTGGGTGACTTGAAATGTAGCTGAACTCTCTACAGGGTGATCTGCTTGTACGTAGATGAACTCTTTACAGGATTCTCTCTACAGGGTGACTTGACTCTAGCTGAACTCTCTGCAGGGTTATCTGTTTGTAGTTGAATTCTCTACAGAGTGATTTGTTTGCAGCTGAACTCTCTACAAGGTAACTTCTTCTAGCTGATCTGTCTACAGGGTGACTTGTTTCTAGCTGGTCTCTCTACAGGGAGATTTGTTTGTAGCTGAATTCTCTACAGGGTGATTTGCTTGCAGCTGAACTCTCCACATGGTGGTTGCTTTGTAGCTGAACTCTCTAAAAGGTGACTTCTTATAGCTGAACTCTCTACAGGGTGATCTTTTCATAGCTGAACTCTCTACAGGATGATCTGTGATCATAGCTGAACTCTCTACAGTGTGATCTGTTCATAGCGAAACTTTCTACTGGGTGATTTGTTTGCAGCTGAACTCTTTGCATGATTGTTTCTTTGTAACTGAACTCTCTACAAGGTAACTTCTTCTAGCTGATCTCTCTACAGGGCAATTTGTTTGAGCTGAACTCTCTACATGATGGTTTCTTTGTAGTTGAACTCTCTATTAGATACCTTCTTCTGGCTGATCTGACTACAGGGTGACTTGTTTGTAGCTGAATTCCCTACAGAATAACTTGCAATGTAATAGTTATAAATGCAGCTGAATATTTTATTAGGGTGACTGTTCTATTAGAGTATCTCGATCTCGCATTTGTTACACGTAGTTGTCTTTCGAATCATAACTCAGTGGTTTGTAATCCGATTCTTCTGTAGTACTGCAAGAACTTTCTATGATGATTATTCCAGCTACATACTGATTTTCAGCTCATTGCTCTAAGCGGTTTGCCTGGTAGACACGAAAACTAATAGTTTTTTTTATTCATAAAAATCGATCGCGTAATTTTGACACAGGTCGGGTTTTGTGTCATATCTCCGTGGTCTTTATCCCGATTCCTTTCAAACCACAAAAAGGTACTCCTACGATGGTTGCTCCATCTATATATCAATTTTCAACTGATTCCTCAAAGGAGTTTACCCTGTAGGCGTGACAGACCTTCGACCTTATTTTACGCAAATAATCGGTCATAACTCCGTGAATGTTCATCGGATTCCTACCAAAGTTGGTACAGAGATCCGCCTTAATGAGCCCTTTACGTGTGCCAAATTTCAGCCCGATCCGAGCACGCATTCGTGTTTTATGGCGGATTTTGCGAAGTGTGCGAAATGAAGAAGTATAGAAGAAAAAAAAACCAAGAAATTAAAACGAAATTTTGTTCGCTCGTATCTCGGAAATGGCTGGAGCGATTTTCTTCAAATTTGGTGTGTAGACTCCCCTAACTTGCCGGCACGTCTGTAGCAAATTTGGTTCCAATCGGATAAGGGATCACAGAGCTACATAGGTGTGAAAATTGCGTTTTCTTTCTTCCTGTTAATATACTCACGGATGGCACACCGGCTTCTTGGGCCGCACGACACACTACCGTGTGTTTTGATTAGAGTATCAAAACAACAGGTGATGCAACCTCATAAAGGCATTCAGGGGAAGCTAAACAAACAGCCTATAAGTGTAATTTGTGTGAAGTATATATAGGTAATTCAATTTCAACCAACTATACGTATAACTTAAAGAGTCAGCACACTGCAATCAAGTGTTCAGCTTCACTCTTACAAATAAATGACCTGAAAAATTAAAACCATGTTACCTTGTGTATGTACTACTGTAGACTTGAAGAGGGGTGTAGTCATGTGGCAGCTTTCCTATGCAAAATTCATGTAGTGTGCAGGTTAGGTTATACTAAGTCATCAAGAACCACGTGCACTATATATCATGCTGATGATGAAGACATGAAGTAATGACTTTAAACAACAGTAGGTTGTAATAAAATATTTAAATGTGATTGCACTGTATAGTGTTATCCTGTAGATTAAATATTTCAGTTTTTCAAACTAAATATATGCTATCAAATGGGAATAAATGCCATCACTTTGTTCTTGTACAGCAAAAGCTTTCAATGGTCCACAAGGTGCAGATGCATGATTGGACTGGTGCTCCATATCGACTTGTGGAGTTGTGGTTTATACACCATTGTGCCTGCCCTGATCATGAGTGCCAAGTACTAATACCATCTGCATGCCCATGTAATCTTTTCATCATTACAGGCCTGCAGTACTTCTGCAAACAGTTTGTTAAATGATGCACATCTTATGAGCAGTGCACTGAACTGATGTGACACAATATAATTAAGGAGCATGCAGTTTTGTTGAAAACACAGCACTAAACATGATAATAGTGTTGCTGCAAACACTACAACAGACAGTGAGTATATAGCTAATGAACTAATGTCTTAGAAATATATAACCATAATATGGCACAACCACAGTCAATTTCAAGTTAATTTAAAGGTTGACTTGTTGAGTCAATGCAACATCTTTTGCGACCAGTACACCAATAAACATGCAATAATTATGTTAAGCTAGATACATAATAAATCATGCCAAGCACAACTGGCTACTCTGTTTGAACTGCAACAAATCCTTAGTTCTACCTAGCCTGGCTGTCATCCAACATGCAACCCAGCTGTGTCTTCACTCTGAATCTAAAAGAATTTGATAAAATCCAATGTCCTTGCTCTTCCTGGTGCAGTTAACAGCACATCAACTTGACAGCACTTTTGCCGTACTGCACTAATACTTTTCAAGTCATTTTTCATGATGTCATTAGGTGCCATGACTTAGGTCGAAAATGATGTATATGTGTGCATGCATATGTCAAGTACCTGTATGTATTGCTTAATACCACATGTACATCTACAGTACAAGCCACAATGTTTCCAGTGGATCATTTAATGTCACAACCGGACAGGACACTCTTCTTTCTCACTGGCCATTACGGCAGTCACTGGACCAGTATAGCTAGGCAAGTTGCTGTACTATACACACAGCACAATAATATTACTTGTTATGAGGATAATTATGGTAAAAATGTCACATTGCCTTGAAACCTTGATCAATTATTCGTAATCTCATTATAGCAAGTAGCTCCCAAACTATGCTGCCTGCTTTTACCACTTAGTGGGTGCGTACAGTCAAACAAACAAAGATAGGTACATATACACACGATATTACAAAAACAACTTCAGGGAAACCAGGCAAGCACCAGTACCCACTACAGTTGGCTACAGGTGCACATCTGGTTTAATAAACACATGCACATCAGCTCATGTATACTTCTGACACTACCTTGACAGTTTATTAGTATGGTCAAGAAATTTGGAAATAGATACATTTATCATTAATCTATAGTACCTAGTACGTATATTGAAAAGTATTTATCTAAAAGCAAAGTAGAGACCTAAACAATAAATACTACTCAGACAAGATTAGATGGACGATTGTATTATAACATAGTTCAGTGTGATAATCCCAATATTAGCATGTCATAACAATTATTTTGTTCAGTCAGAATTTTTCTACAGGGTATATGTTGTAATCATATAATCTTGTCTCACTAGTTTTTATCACTTGATCCCTAGCGATATACTAGTTTGCTTATATACATAGCTACAGCTATGATATGCACATGTGACTGTTTGAGAATACTAAACATGGCTACTCTACATACTTTGAGTGGGCCCCAGTCAACTGGATATTTAATGGAAGTGGTCTTTCATGCTTTCTTTTTCACCATACTACCAAACAGAAGCAGGCATTTAATGGTCAACTAAGTACAGCTAGATCATTAATAGGCATTGTCACTTAATTGTCATTGGTCCAGCTCAGGTTCGTAAAAAGTCTTATGAGACAGGTACAGTGTCTACCAGTAATTGAGCACTGCCTTAAATGATTTTGCAGCATCTAAAATTTTTGTATTGATTTGAAAAAATAATGTCTCATTATGGGTTTGTTTCATGAAGATGATCAGCATTATTAAGAGTTAAAGGAAAGACAAGGTGCAGAGGTAGACACTTGTAACAACCCTTATAAATGCATATGCCACAAGTATTGTGGCAAAAAATGGTGGGTCATTTTGAGACTGTGGTGAGGCGGGCAGGCGGGCGGGCAGGCAGGCAGACAGACAGAACAAAAATTGAGTTTTGACAATTTTTATAAAATTTCAATATTAGCATGTGAATGGGGTTTATGTCGAGTGAATACTATATTGATGTTACAGTATGCTGAGTTAAAGTACTTTTTTCCACTTAAGAGTGATTTTAATTTTTTAAAGGCAGCATTTTGGTGGGCGCCTTTCAATATTGGGGCGATCTTTGCTAAACATTAATACCGTACTGTTTGAATATATAGTCCTTGCTATACCAATAATACTTTTGTACTGCACACATGAAGTCATCAACACACATTAAATATCTTCGGAAAGTTTTTCAGTACTTGAGTGATGTGAACTCCTGTTTTGTCCCAGCTCCAGAGATCATCTGAAGTTGTTGACACTGATGAAACAAGGCAATAACAATCACTCTGCTTAAAATAAATGGCTTACTTTATTATGCCTACAATGTTACACTGATAGACATCAATGAGGGTCATGTGATCCATTAGCTTCATCTTATTTTAGTACTCTCACAGGTCACCAAGACAACCACTGCTCAGCAGTTAGCCATGTTGCTGGACTACATACAACACAATAACGTCAATTTTGGCATTACCATTGTTAAGATCACATTGTTATATATAGTGATCTTTCAAGCAGGAAACAAACATACTGTAGATACACAATGACCTCATATATTGCCTTAATTATCCACAATTATGTCGCAAAATAAAATGGTGGCTAATTGAGGGACTTTGGGCGGAGGAAGTAGTTATTTGTAAGGGGGGCTGACCAGAGTATAGAATTTGTGGTGGCAGGGGTCTGTGCCCCCCAGGAAGCTGTAGCCATTTTAGGTTTTACATCTCTCAAAGTTCACCAGAATGCACAATTTGAAGCATATCACCAATTTTTTAATCAAAGTATTTAAAATTGGCTATTTGCAGTTTTGGAAATGTTGACTAGGGTTAATGAACATACAGCATTTATAAGCAGTTAAAAATAACTTTATACACTTGGAAACTCTTGATGCAGTGGTAATACACCTACTTGTTCAAGTAAGAGGTCAGTGGTTCGATTCCCCCTGTAGACAAAATTTTTTTTTGTTTTTAGACTACATTTTTGGAACACATTTCTATTAAGCATTTTTGACTGCTCTATAAGGGTATTTGAACATTCTATAAGAGTATATCAGTTTTTTTTCATGGTTTTCAGCTCCATTCCATATCATTCCGAGGGGGGGCCTCAGCTCCCCAGCCCCCAAACTCCCCCCCCTCCACCACCCACGTAGAGAAGCATAAAGTGATGCAGTGGATTGTTTTGAAAATGCATGCAAGTTGAAGGGCCAAGGTAATGTTTATGACTACCTTGAATGCACAATACAATGACAATGTTATGTAGTGTATATCCCAACATAGCTAAGGTGTACTGTACTACATGACATCACAATCAATAAAGATCATCTTATCATGTGACCATGTCAAGTTGGTCCCACAAACGTACTATATGATCTAATTAATATGGTTGCCTCATTACTGTGACCATGCTAAATATAGATCCAGTGTTCTTCATGACCTCATTAAAAGATCACCTTTCATAGTGGCAATGTTGACTACTGGGAATATCCAACATGCTTATGAAGCACAAGAGAAAAAACATGATCCCCAATGTTACATACCAATTGACTGGCGAACCAGGTCACCAACCTAGTTACTTATTGATAGATTTTAAGCTCAGATTTCAGTGTTTCACTCAGCTATACATGTCTCATCACATGTACTGTGGATTTCATGTCTGTTGAAAATTCCGTACTATGCAACCACAAATATTTATTATTCTTTATGCAATACGTAATCGCAGAATGGAATTTCTCAACGGACATGAAATCCACTATAACAGATATTTAAAATTACCCATGATGGAGAAGCATGTGAACACATTGTGCATAGACATTACTAACACTTGGAATTCCCCAGTAGGAGCAACAACATATCATATAACAGGCTATTTTCGAAGAAGTTTAATTTTCAAATTATTCGAAGAACACAGCTTCTACAAAAATTTAACTTAGAATATATTATTAAAGCTGCATTGTGCCAGGTTGGCCAAATTCTGTCCACTATTAAACAGAACTCCACATCTTATTATTGAAATACAGAATGAAACGTCAAATGCATGATATCTCTTTTAATATCTAGCAGGCCAGCCTCTGCAATGGCCACACCCACAACAAATTGATGGTGAAGATTATCCGTTTTTCAATGGAAAAACTACCTTTCCTATAGTGGAGCAGTCCCAAAACAATAACACCTAATGAATGTCTGAATTTCAGTTGTACCATTACGCATGGTCACTGTCTTCACTTAATTTAATACACACTTACGAAAATAATTTTAGTGGCGCTAAGCATATAATGATAAAGCTTTCAAAAATTATACTTTTGAAATTTTTTTTTAGCAGCTGCTCTTCAAAGATTTCCCCATCAAAATTAACCCGTTATACGGTAGCTAAGGTGTGGTTTCACTCAGCAATATGTACATGTCTCATCACATGCCACAGATATTTAAATTTTCCACGTGATGGACAAGCATGTAAACACATTGTATATAGTATTTGGAAATCCCAACAACATAGCTAAGGCGTGATGAGACAGTTCACTGAACATACATTCACAGGCCCATATACATATGTATACATAATTCTATGCAAGGAAACTGCAGGAAAACCCCCAGTCACCTTAACCATCATAAACAGTGATGATTACAACAGATGATGGCTATTACAGAAGCTCCAGGCTTGGTATCACTTGACCCTACCATACAAACTAACCAATCACAACCAACACATACATACCTACCATATCCAATATCCCATAGATGACACGACCAATGAGTAAGGCACATGTACACACATGAACCATGTGGTTGTGATAAGCTGGTAACCGAACTGATGTTTGATGGGCTGCTAGTTCACCTCGACAAATCTATACTGTACTACTTCCTGCAGATGATTTTCTTCTCTTTATCCACCTGAAAAAGATGCCAATGTTTTGAGTAAAACAGAAAGACAAACACACACTACTGCATACTCAAGGTGTATCGATATAAGAAAACTAAACTGATCTGATACCAATCCGAGATTAAACATTTTGAAACCGATACAAAACCAATCCGATATACCTAAGTGTAGCTATTTATATTTGAGGAACCACATATGCCATGTTTTAACTACTGAAGACAGTCTTAAGGTTATTGGCTATGCTTGGTTACCCATGGTGGTGTAGCCTCTATTGACAGCTCAGACTATAAGGCACCCACAAATATTTTTAAAACATGCTTCCTGCCAAGATTAGTCTGGATTACTCTGCATTTTCACGGATTGTAGAGATGGCTGGTTGTTTTATGCTGCGCTCTTGGTTCATCTTATTGCTGTTTCCCCAGGCTCACCACTATGAGTGTTTGTTGTATGATTGGTAAGCTTTGTGACAACAAAACAGTGATCATGCATGCACTTACATGGTTTTGCATAGTGTACCACTTTTAGACAAGGAAGACAACTACTGTTTCCCACCCTTGTTAGCTAAATATTAGGGTTTATAATGTGGCTTGATCATTGGACAGTATCCTCAAGATAGTTCAGTTGTATATCAGTGTATCGCATCAGTTTTTAGCAGCAATATCGGCTCCCAGCGATATAGTAGAAATTTCTACATCGGCCACTGATACGATCTATATCGGTATATCAGTACACCTCTACTCTTTACATGTCATATTATTAAATAATGTATATATCTGTATTAAAGCTAGGCTCAAATAAATAAAACTGGTCATAAATGAATGACACAGGGTATTTATTTGTACCAGATTACAATGGCATAATTAGTAGAACAAGACTTACTACAACTAATGAAACACATGACTTGTCACATTAAGGATGTTAACAGCGGCTGCTACAAGGAGCAACAGGGTTTTTCAGCTGGTTAAGGAGTGGATTATAATGGGGGTTTCTGAGGTTTCCAGAAACCGGTCACGTTTAGATCGAGATACTCTAATAGAGCAGTCAGTCACTCTGATAAAAGAAGTTGTGAATAAAGATTTTTAAGTGCTTTACAGTGATACAACTATCATTTAGTAGAGAATAGCCATTCTTAGGTGTCGGCTTTTTTTCATTTTTTGGGTCTTCACCTAAAATCTAGCTGTGCTTTTTGATCAGAAACCAGTCGCCAAAACTCCTGGAGCTGCCTATGACAGATACATAAATACAGTACATGGTTTACATTCTAATCTGAACACTAATCCAAAATAGTAAAAGTGATAGTTTATTTACACTTTTTCACCACTTAATGTATGTTCTATTAGAGTATAGTAAGTGTTGTGACTGATAAGAACCTTGTCTTAAAATTTACCAGTTTATTCGGATCCATATGAAAAGGTGTTCTTCTCTGAGAATGGCTGACTACTGCCTATAGTCTAGCTAGCTAGCTATGACACATGAAAGTAAAAATCACTCCTAAAGTTGTTCTGTAATTGGATCTACCATTAAGCCTCAGTTACAATTAATACATCAATTTATTATTATAGAGATGCTTAATACACTTGAAGGTGCTGGAAATCTAAATCAAGACTTAAACCATACAACAAATGGAGGTAATTTGAGTGATAGTTATTCCATGGACACTCCAACTAGTCTGCCCCTTCACTAATATATCATAATTTTTAAAGTTTTAAGTACAGAGCTGTTTGTCATACAGTATGGTAGTAGGGATTCTGTTTTTCTGGCCAAAACAATTCACCCAAAATCCAGCTTTACAACACCATCCTGGCACCTTGACAGTATTGGTTAGGTATAACCAAGCCCAAAAGTGCCTTCAGTACAATCCTAAAGGCTTCCAATAAATTGTTACAGAATTAAAAAAAAAATCATTCAATGGAATTTTCTACTGCCTGCCTGCCCACCCGCCTGCATGGTTTGCCTGCCTTCAGGCAAGCGTAACACGATAATGGCTAAGGCTATAGGGTTGATTTTTTCACTGTTCGACGTCACTTCATCCCGAGACATGCCTTTTGGCATACTGCAATACGTACAATGGATGCATAATGGACTTACCTTTGTCATCCCTTTGTGTTCCATTTCTTTCTGCTTACCGCCCAAGGTGTCAATTTGTAGTAGTGTGATGCATGGCTTCTCTACAGTACATTTGTAAACAATCGTCCGTATTTTCCATGCTGACTGGATTGATTGCAGTGGCAATTCCAACACTGTTTTTCATTTGTAACGCTATATAACAGGCTGAAAATAGCTAAAAGTGAAGCATAATAGCTACTGCAGTTTCAAAGTAGTATTTGATAACTGGGACACACATTCATATTAAAAAATTAATTCTGGCGCCATCCTTGTTTTGATGCAGCATGCGTGGATTCACCAGTCATAATAATGTTACAAAAAAAAGTAAACAAACAAGTTTAAGGAAAAATTTGGAATTTTAAGTTCAATTAGGGATCATAGAAAAATAATCCTTAATTCAGTCTTGGTGTTGGGTATAGACTACTAGTATATCTGCAGATGTACACTGTAGGTGACCTCCCTTGTTTCCCTACTTTTTTTATGATCCCTAAAGTTCCTAATTTTTCCTTAAACTTGTATTAGTTAGGATACATTATACATTTATGTACACATAACAGCACTTGTTTCACTTACCACTTATTGTGCAGGAAATAAAAAATAGTACACCTGATAGACATGAACAGTAGAAACTTTACTTGATGAACACACTGTTGCACATGTCAACAGAGGAAAGAGTTCTTGGTAGTCTGACAAGCATGAGATAAACAGGAATGCTGCTCCCTTATATCACCTTGGTAACAGTTTCAAACCAAATCCTTCTAGAGAAATAGCCATCACACCAGCATTCGTCACCCTAATCAAAAGAATAAAAATCTCACATCAAACTCTAGAAGTATACGCACTGTAAGCACATTCACCTTTCCACAAGGAATTAAGTGCTACAAGGCTTTTCAACACTTATGGGTTATAGCAAATATCTTAGAAACACTATTATACATAACCATTGTTGAGGGATATCAATGTGTAGTTCCCAAACATATGTAAGGTATCAGTGAATCACTGGGATACTTATATACTAGTCAGGTTCGTGTACTAGGAATCAATCCTTCTAGTACTCCACACTATATTACACACACACACACACACACGCACGCACGCACGCACGCACGCACGCACGCACGCTTGCACACACACAGACACACACAGAGACACACAGAGACACACAGACAGACAGACACAGACACACACAGAGACACAGACAGACACACACACACACACACACACACACACTTTCAATAATAAAATCAATTTCTTGGTTGTTGAGTCACATTCAATGATGGTGCATTTAACAACTTGACCAAGCTACAAGTATCAGCATCAGAAATTCACTGGAAACTATGTATGATGAAGAACTACAGAAGACATAGTTAGAAATTTTAAACTAGAGAAGGAACAACATAGTACCATTGCAATAAAAAGTACTAAAAGAAGCTGGATTGGAGTAGTACGTAATGTGCAGATACTGTAAAACAATAATAAATGAATATCTGTACTGTGCTACATAGATTCTACAATCAAAACGCACAGTAGGAACATTTAGTGCTTATTATTTCACAAAATCTGGACATTACATACTACTCCAATCCAGTACTTTTTATTGCACATTGTCTGTAGTTAAAACTAATGCACTTACGTACACGCAGCTAAGCCAGACTAATTCGCTTACCACAGTGGTTTACTTTCATACACATGCTTTGTGCATACCATTCTACAAGCAGTCCATTCCGTCCTTGTGGCAAGCGACATCTAGTCTACAATGGAGAACAGCTTGTGCATCATACTATTCCACCAGTAGTCAATCTCCTAATGGCAGGAAAATTCTCGTATACACCCCCGGAGTACAACTCATTGAACTACCCACCTGGAACCACGACACATGTATTCCAATAATTACGTTGGTACAATAACATAGTGAATTGTGCTCATCTGGAGATCAAAGCCATACTGTGCTATGGTAGCTATAGTATATGGAAGGACAAAAGTAAGAAAATAGTATATGTATTGTATGGCTATCAATATAACTTCTTACGTAAATTTGAAGTGTTTCTGTGAAAGTAGGTAGCCACTTTTATGCTACACTTGAATGAACGTATCAGGCAGGCAGTAGAAAATTCTGTTGAATAGAATTTTTAAAAATTCTGCAACAACTTGACAAAAACATTTCAAGTCGATCTGAAGGCATTTTTTAGTTAGACTTTACCCAACCAATATTGTCATGTCATTGTGAGGGGGAAATTAAGGCTGGTTTTTGGGTGATGTTTTATCACAGGCTACGCTCACACCTTCATTGTTCCTACTATACAGTACTATTGTACTGTATTATAGCACATTACAAAAACTATCTACGTACGTACCTTAGTACTGACTTTTAGTATACTCTAGCAATTCTCTTACAGCAGTCACAACTCTGTGGCAAATAATAGCTGGTGTGCTATCCTTGTATTCAGCTAAGAAGGTATGTGACAACTTCTTGTATGTCTTGTTGTGGGTCAGGAGGAGTAGCACTATCCACTTGTAACACCTACAGTATTATGATAATGTGGTCACCAAACACAACCAATACACAGGGAGTACTAGTGACTAACATACGTACTATGTACAGCAGAACATAACCTGTTATCAAGAGTTAATAATAAGAGAGGAGAGTGTCTAACGCTGTATAAGCCTGTAATAGATGATTGCGCAGAAGTTAAACGGCTTCCTTTTCGTGTAACGTACAGGCTTCTAGTATTTGTTCGTTTCCTTACCGCAATTAGTTTAGCTGCACCATGATGAATCCTCGAGAATATTCGAAGACTGAACTAAAGACTGAGCTGTATGTACAGGGAACAGTGCTCCTTCAATTGAAGAATGCTCAAAGGTAGGGTAACATGGCGACGCAGTGAAAATTCGAAGCGATACTCTGCCTTTGGTTCAGTGTTTATTGGTTTCTCAGACGCTCTCCCCCAGAGTTATCTTCGAGGTTAACAGCCACACTTCTTTACGCAACAGAGAGATGCTCTTCGTGGTAAACTTGAACATCGAATTGAACGCACGCCCTTGTGTCTGGGATAGCCTTTGTGGTTAAATGCAAAAATATACTAGCCAGTCTGTCGTTACGCGGAAAAGAAGCCGTTTAACTTCTGCGCAATCATCTGTTACAGGACTATACGGCGTTAGACACTCTCCTCTCTATATTATTAACTCTTGCTGTTATAATACTCAGGGATACACAGGTAAACAATGGTGGCATGAAAGCATTTGGATTATATTCCAGATCAAAAATTACACAATACATTAATTTTTAGGGGCTATGATTTCACAAGCCTTCAGTAACAACCAGGGAGTGGCATATGTTGACTGCTCTGATTATAAAGTAACAATATCATTGGTCAAATAGCAGCTGATGATTCTCCAGGAAGCCCTTTCAAAGAGCTACAATGCCAATCTCAGAAGTAATCACAGATAAAGACTCACTATTGCAAAACTAAACAATTTGAATACACTAAGTTGTAAGCTGAGTTGTAAACTTATTCATCTGCCCAACTATAGAACACATTCCATTACTCACAGTTTTATTACTTGTTGTTAATGTGCCAGTTATTGATCACATTCAGGAATAAATTGGTTTATTTTTATGGGAGGCAGGTAGGATAGAATTTCAATAATGTAAAAAATCAAGATACTCTAATAGAGCATTCAGGCAATCAACCCTACTCTTGACTCTAATAAATTAGTCATGCATACCTCACCTACTAAATGTTACTGGTTATACCTAACTGGTTTATTAACTATCTTCTTTATAATGAAGATGTAGCATGTCTCTCAAAACAATGTGGAGGGTTTCCCTGTGTGTTGTGCTTTACAACAAAACCATCATGGCAACCTTGTATGTTAGTATAGGAACAGTGAAGAGTTTCAAACTGGACGGTGTACATGATGTTCATGATGATGACCCATACATTAGTCTATCCATGTGTACTAGCTAGACAATTTGAATAAGAAAATAATAATTACAAACCAACTGAAAAGTGCGGGAAGTTACCAATGGAGTAAACTGTGTACAATAGGGTTAGGTGATATTTAGATTACCAGACTTATACCATACCTATCTTACAATAACTGCAACTATCACAACAATTAAATTTATTTGCATAAGGTAAACCCAATAAAAATAATTTACATTAACAATTACTATACTACATATGTACAGTAAGTACATGTAAACATGACTACATTTTGTAAGTGGTACAGTTCACTTGTTAAATGAGGCTGGAAAATGAGAAGCAGCTACTATGCCTGTGAGAAGGATAAAGACCAGCTGTAAATACAGGGAGTGACAATAAGTTGACATTAAAACTCTACTGGATATA
The DNA here is from genome assembly GCF_963678975.1 of Dysidea avara. Lineage (NCBI taxonomy): Eukaryota > Metazoa > Porifera > Demospongiae > Dictyoceratida > Dysideidae > Dysidea > Dysidea avara. The sequence goes on along the minus strand of NC_089278.1, from coordinate 28,293,359 downwards.
AAATTATCCCACACCAGTGATGTGGTGACTTGATCCCCAAACAACAGCTTGCAGTCTAGGTAAATGTAATGTTGAAGGAGCCACACAACCTGGGATCTGGGAATCTGCCTACATTTAACCTCTACTTAAACACCAAGACTTCTCATAGGTTGATCATAACATACTATCCCACTACATGTGACCAGTAACCATGGCAACATAAATACCTACTACTACGTAAAATATATGTTGCCTGTACAAGTGAGCAAAAGATTATTAACAATCAATTTATGAGTTACGTTGTTACAGTAAGGTTTACTAATACAAGCCACACTACTATATTCCACAGTATTAGTGCTACACCCAGTTGGTACGTGCTATGTACATTGTCATCAAATTATTCTAATGAATTGGTGTGGTGTTTTGTAGCATGAGAAGTGGTTGTGTACTAGTACAAAAAGTTCAGAAAATTAATTGATAGTTATATACAGTTGCAAAAGGAGACCCAATGTAGCATTAAAGTGATAACTGAAACTGTTAGTCAGATAATGTAGTCTTGTGGTAGTGAATGTTGGATACCATATTTACTTAGATCGCAGTGTTTATTACTGTAGTTCTAAAAACCAATGTAGCAACTATTTAAATTTCACCACAACTCAATGCTTGAATACAATGTTGAAGCCCTTATTTTCAAAATTGATCATTGCACCACTTGGCTGTAGTTACTATTGAAGATGTGGTGTTTAACCGAGTGAATATGTTATGTTGGTCTAGTCATATTTGTGTCAAATTACTTGCCATATTTGTGTACCTGATAACTGAGTGAACTGAAATTATCATTACATGGTGATCATGGTATCATTGATAGACATTTCTCATTATGTCTGTCATGAATTTGTGATATGTTCACAGATGAGACATGTATGTTGTGCTAATGATTTTAGACTTTTGTTGGTATTTCTCAAATATCACAAACTGTCAAGTACATCAGAACATGTGACTGTACAGAGATATAGACAACCAGTTACGTGTGACATCACAGTGTGAATTGGGAGGTGTAGCAAATGGTAAATGAAAATGTTAGAACTAATTGTACTACACAATGACCTGATCTGAAGTATAAATAGGAAATTATGGCTTCTCTTTCTGGTACACTATATTGGCAAGAGTTAATAATATAGAGAGGAGAGTGTCTAACGCCGTATAGTCCTGTAACAGATGATTGCGCAGAAGTTAAACGGCTTCTTTTCCGTGTAACGACAGACTGGCTAGTATATTTTTGCATTTAACCACAAAGGCTATCCCAGACACAAGGGCGTGCGTTCAACACGATGTTCAAGTTCACCACGAAGAGCATCTCTCTGTTGCGTAAAGAAGTGTGGCTGTTAACCTCGAAGATAACTCTGGGGGAGGGCGTCTGAGAAACCAATAAACACTGAACCAAAGGCGGAGTATCGCTTCGAATTTTCACTGCGTCGCCATGTTACCCTACCTTTGAGCATTCTTCAATTGAAGGAGCACTGTTCCCTGTACATACAGCTCAGTCTTTAGTTCAGTCTTCGAATATTCTCGAGGATTCATCACGGTGCGGCTAAACTAATTGCGGTAAGGAAGCGAACAAATACTAGAAGCCTGTACGTTACATGGAAAGGAAGCCATTTAACTTCTGCGCAATCATCTATTACAGGCCTATACAGCGTTAGACACTCTCCTCTCTTATTATTAACTCTTGATATTGGGTTGTGGGGGTACATGGTGGGGGAGTTGGGAATTTCATTGTGATATCAGAAAGCAGACTTGCTACATCACCGAATTTCTAGTCTGTGCATGGACAGTGGAGATTACATACTGTAGTGAGGCTTTCTGTATTTTTTTGTTATAGCAAAAAAGGCATTAACTTGTATCCGCCAAAGTTGACCCTTGTCAAAGCTTCCCTCAATATTTGAGATTTGCTTAGCAATGTATTTCCCCCTGGGTTTATTCTTCTTAATTAAATTCATTTTCTCAAAAGTAGTATGCTTGTACAAATTAGGCGCACACTGAAAATAATTGATCAAAATTTTGTAGCTGTTCTGTATGGCAGGACAACTACAACAAACGTTAAGCTATAGTACTAGCCTCCTAGTATGAAAGTTCACTGTCATTTACTCACTTTTTTCTCCAGGACAAATAACGCCGAGATTAACGCGCATTGCTTCATATAACAATTCTGGTCTTCTCTTTACTCCGGCTGAGATGACAACTAAACGGGAAATGAAGCCGTACACAGATACTAAGCTATAAACGTATAATATTAGGGTACAATATGCTAGGAGCTATGCTGTAACATTGTGTTTATTTGGTGTATATACTATCTATGGTTACAGCACAATTATACCAAACACTCACTTGTGTCAGTGGTAGCTAAACTAAATCTGCTAAATCGCCAAACGAAATAGTTCAAAATTCAAAAGCGTGATTACTTTACGCCGTGTAGTATACTGGCTCAACGTGCAGATATACCGAGATATACTGAGCTAGTCCTCGTTCCCACAATCGAATCAGTGGAGATGTGAGGGATTTTTCTTGTGCAGTTTCTGTATCAGGTGATGCCAGGGGGTCAGGATATATACTTCGTACCTTCATGAATCAAGTGAGTTTATTTTATAGGTCATCGTGGAGCGACTAGATTGAAATGATTTAGAGTGAAAGTTTAGTGAATGTATAGTCATCTTATGCACCTATCAATGTATTGCCCCACTACCCCCCCAGGGCATATATAGGCTATAGTGGGGATTTGACACAGCCGAATGTCAAATGCACCATAGTAGGGCAAACCTATCGTGTCAAATCCCCACCGGTTGCCCCAGTTGCAACGTGGGATTTACTCGGGATTTGACATAGCGAAGGAAGCTACAACAAGAAAATATCTGGGTGCTTACTGAACGATCGTCAAATGCCCCATAGTGGGGCAGCAGTTTCGTGTCAATTCCCCCATGTAAAGCCCCACTTACGCCCGAGGGGGGGGAGGGGGGGGTGGGGCAATACATTGATAGATGCATTACTTGAACTACTGAATAAAATATTTGCAATCTAGCCTCTACCGTCCTTAATGTGTATGTGTGGTGTACCATTTAGGGCTGAAACAGATATCTGTATTATCCGGATATTCGGATATTCGGATAATAATTTACTATCCGGATAGTGATTTGATGCCATCAGGATAATTTCTAATAATTTGAAGCAATTTTATGTTAATGTTTCCTTGATCCAGTTAAACATTATTACAAACTTACTTAATCTTCATTTAAGTGTTATGTTTTATTCTAAAGTACTAGTAAAACAAACATGTTCACAACAAAATATACAATGCTTATACAGCAAGTGATGATGTCACTATCCGTAGGATATCTGGAAAGATTTGTTCAGGATATCCGGATAGTAAAAACTACTATCTGTTTCAGCCCTAGTACCATTGTATGTGTGTGTCTGCCAAGGCCATGGCCAATTGGTGGAGTTTAAACCAATAGTAAATTTACAAATGTTTTGTTTTTATTTATCATTTTTACCAGTTAGGCCACTTCTCTGTTTCCCGTCTTATGCCTAGGCATCTTTGCATGTGGGTGGGCAATCCATTTCCATTGTTCCGTTATAAGATTGGCAGCTTTTCAAGCCATTATTTTCCTGCATGGTCACAGCCATAGCTAACTGCATTATAAGCTTGTGTTTAAGTTTGCAGGAAATTCTCAAAGTTAAAATAGTGCTGACTTTATAGTACACTGACACATAAGGTGACACCCTTACAAATCAGTTTTACTGAGCTTGTATGGGTATGCAAGAAAAACTGTAAATAATGGCCACTTTACAGTGGTCAGCACGGAAGGTTTGACAGCAACATGTGCTGCAGCCTTTTGATTACATAACCTAACAGGAACTGGGGACTTGAAATGAATGCAACCTAGGTAATAATATGGTAAAACAGAAATGGGCCACAAAAATGGAAAAAAAATCCCTTTCAATTAATGTGTAATGATATTGCATCATAACCCATCTTTTCTAGTGAAGCCTAAGTGACAATACTGTATTTTTTATACTGTTAATGTATGCATTGGTCATTATCAGGCTAGAATTTTGTTGAAAAAATGATTGTGGTTTTCATAAGAAACATGAATTTCAGTCTGTATAAATGACACGCAACTAATGTAAATGTCATAATGATGATTGTGTTCTGACATATTTGTGAACTTTTATTTTGAAATTTGACATATTTGTAAGACTACGGGTACTTTCCACTACTACCCCAATTGTATCTGTCAAGTGCGCTGTACTGCTGGAGCATGTTATATTTATTCTCCAATATGCCAGTTAGGCACTAGATGGTAGAAGCTATAAACAATTGTTTGCTTGATCAATGTGTCTACCAGAGTAGCAAATTCTAATTTTAGGTAAAAGGTTTGGTGCACAATTCCATCCATAAAGCATGTTTCGTAGCTGACCTGTTGTATGTATCTGTGTAGTGCAGACCTTAAACCGACAAAATCCGCACAAATAGCACAATGTCTGCACATAATTAGTTTTGGGCAGACACACATGTCTTTGCAAAACCAATAGTGGTACCATAAATTGAGTGTATAAACAGTGGAATGGACTACTGGAATGGTGGAATACTGGAATGGTGGAATAGAATTTTTTAAAGTTCAATATAATTTACAAATAAGTACAACTCCTCCCCTTATGTAAGCAAATAAATAGGATTCCCCTCGAAGTCAGCTCTTTTAGCATACTTTTCCTCACCACAACACTTACAAGTATGACTTATAACTCAATACTTTATTAATTGTCTGAAACTAACTGTGGTTCAGTTCAGTGTGCAACATGGCACTGCCACAATGAAGTTTGGCTTAAATTTTGTTCTGACATAATTGTGGAAAAGGCTCATTGTAAATGCTTACAAGATAGTCGCATTTCACTTTTCCCAAAGATTTTCACTTAGGTTCCTAGGTTAATGGTAAACAGCTCATACAGGCTCTGCCTTCTGTGTTTGTCCTCCAGTGCCTAACTGGTAAAGTTGATAATAAATGAATACCATTATACATTGAATGTACTTTTACAAGCAATCAGCTAGCTAGCTAGCTAACTTTTTATCATTTGGGAACAAGGGTTAAGTCAGGAGTCTTCTTGATGTTCCCAATAAACTGCTATTGTGCATGTTCATAACTGACTTTACATCATTACATTGGTAAACTTTGTCTATGGTGAGGTGAATTATGCTAAAAGAGCTGACTTCAAGGGAAATCCTATTTATTTGCTTACATAAGGGGAGGAGTTGTACTTATTTGGATGTAAAAAATGATATTGAACTTTAAAAAAATTCATTCCACCATTCCAGTATTCCACCATTCCAGTAGTCCATTCCACTGTTTATACACTCCTGTACCATAAAAGCTGATGTGTACATGTTTGTTTGTAGAGCTAACAATAACTGTCGCTTGGTTGCTAGAAGATACTACATTTTCCCAACCCAAGGATTTACCAATGCCACCTCCCCTTTGTGTACTGCTATCACCAGCAGCTGTAGTGACCACAGCCTGGTGATATGTTGCAGCTATGTGGTTGTATTTAACTTCAAAACATTCAATGGAAATCACGTGACGTCACAAATGCGGCGTTTATTTAAGACATTTGCAGCGTTTATTTGAGACGTGTGGATAAAGCCCCAATGGTGCAATAGAAAATAATTGCATATTCGTTCTTTCTAACAGACCTTGTATAGGAGCAGCTATTTCGTGATTATGTGGTAACCACCTATGAATGGGTAACAACATACTAGAAGCATGAACTCGTAGCTGGTCTACTTCCTGATGTAGCAGTGGAACGCTTCATCTTGTGTAGCTACTCGGCGGGCTCCATGGTAATTTTTTCAGAAACTATACTAATTACACTCATATCCTTGTAGTACTTTATTCTCCATTGATAAGCGACTACCAAACTGCCATTAAGTGGTTGTTCAGTGAATTTGTGATGGTGAAAAGAAGCGCGGAAGAATTGTTTCGTTTTGGCCCGTAGTCACCAGAGGTAGAGAAAATCCAATTTGTGGCAGTATGGCAACGGTCTATTAATGGATAATGACATGCTAGAAGCACAATGGAGTAGCTGGTCTACTTTTTGAAATATTCACCACAGTACCCGCCATATCGTGACGTGCGTGGGCGAGCAGATGGGGCGTTCTATTGTGATATCAGAAAGTAGACCAGCTACGAAGTTGTACTTCTAGTATGCTATTGCCCATCTATTGGTGATTACCACATAGCCACGGATTGGCTGCTGCTGTACCAGGTCTGGTGGAAAGAACGAAAACGTGATATTTTTGTATTGTAGCATTGGGCTTCTTACCACACGTATTTTAAGCGCCTTGTCTGTAATTTCTTCGTGAATACGCTCTATTCCAATTCCAGCAGTGTATATAAAGTGCTCCTCTAGCTCATGTCCGTACAATTTTACTCTATGTCTGTATATTTGTGAATGTGTAAGGAAATTTGTCCTCGGCACCTTAAAAATAAATTAAGGCCTGGTAGTGGTGCAGTACTTTCATGCAACTCATTTTTATTTGTTTAGTGCTCATTGTGGCTATACAAGTGACCATATTCAACAGAGTAGTGAGGCTGTGGTGTCACCATTAAGCAAGTTCTGCAAGGTGGGTCAGTTATATAGTTGCTATAGTAACTATTACGGTTGTATATGTCAACAATTGTTAGGTGGCTTATGTTAGATGTAAATGTGTGCATGTCACGTTTTGTTGGAAGAGAACGCTGTATAGTGGTTATGTATAGACTGAATGTATGAAACACTAGTTATGGCAACCTTAAGTATTTTGAGAGGGTAATGCATATGATATGGTTTCTCATGCAAGTCATAAAATATGCTGAATCAGCAAATGTCTTGTGTATGTACAAAGTTTACATGTTATTATTCTTAGTGATTTATACAAATGTGCATCTTGCAAACTACCAAACAGAACTGTGTACAGTGTAGTGTTCAAAGTATACGGATAAAAGTTCTCCAGTAGGCTGATATCGAAAAAGTTGTTTGCTATTCTAAAGTGTTGTTTATGGTGCCTGTGTGCCTTGCCTGATGTAGTTACATACGGTAGATACTCACCATGTACAGTGGAACCTCCTTAATGGACACTTTGGGACCAGATGAAATATTACTGTTATAAGGAGGTTGTTGTTTTCTAGAGGTAAAATTGTATTGGTAGAGGTATATTGAGACTTGAGAAACTGTCCTTTATAAGGAGGTTAACAATGTCCTTTACAAGGATGGTCCTTTAAGAGAGGTTCCACTGTGGTACTAAATGGACAATGCGTATTGTTTAGCCGTAATCAATTGCATACCGTACAAGGACATAACATGAGATTATGTGTAGAACATGTTTATTGTGTATCTTCCTTTGATTCTGTCTCCTGCACAATCATAAATGTGACCGTCTCAGCAAAAACCAGACTAGTGATTCACTGATTAATCGGTACATAATTAGAAATATTTTTATCGACCAAATTTCAGCAATGTCGGTATTGGTAATTATTAGCAGATCATTCTGTCAATTAATTTTATTGACCCTGATGCTACTGTTTTCATAAAAAAATAAAGTTTAAAAATAGTTATTTTACAAAATACATTTGAAATTTTGTTAAACATATATAAACATCAGATTGGTTATCGGTATTGGCCATTATATGAATTTCAATATCAGCTAATCAGATAATCAGCAAAATCTCTTATCGGTGCATCACTAAACCCAACTAGTTCGCACAAGCATGCGTTTTGCAAAAAATCAATTTTTAAAAAAGTTATGGTAAAATTATTGCAAGCTAAAAGAAAAAAATATACAAGTTTTTATCAGTCTGTTACTCAGAGAAGAAAGACTCTAATTGATTAGAACTGTACACCATCTTATTCATCTGCTCATGGAGTACTGAAATGGACATGCCCAATTAGTGCAGTTAGCCAGTTACTTCACTAGAACGGTACTGACTAAATTCCTTAGTATTTCAGGATAAGGTGGGAACTAGCACCTAGATATTCTTTGATAACATATAAAGCTATCATACAAAGCGCAACCAGTAAAGCAAACAACATTATATTGTTCTATCCCCTGTGAAAATCATGATCCAATATTTTGATAACCAGTGCAAGCTATCAGGTAGCTGGCCACCTTAAGTTAATACAACGAAACTTGTTTACCGAAACCAGATTCTAAGTAATTTGTTTATGGAGGCTGTGTTTTTTATTGTTGTTCACTAGTCTGTAGAGAATTCAAAAATCTTTGTTTTGTTTTTGTAACCTGAATGGTATGCATGTCACATGCTTATGATGTCGTAAATGTAAACAAGATCATCGTAATTTCTCCAACTAAACCACCATATGTGTAAGAGATTACAGGGCTAACACTATACCTTGGTTGATTTGCTAATCCATGGTGAACATTTTAAGCCAAACTCCAATGTTGTAGACTAAAGCAAACGGAAGTTATGGCTGCGAATGTAATCACCTGTAGTTTATTTTCAGTGTGGTGCTGTACAAATTGATTGTCTTGTTATTCCAACTGTTTAGCAAAACTTCTCACCACAGGAAGCTGAAAATTTGGTGATCTATTCTTTGGACACTGCAGATAATGCTGAGAAAATGAAAAAATCGGAAATTGTGTGAACAAGTTGGTTTTTTGCTGACACGGTCACAAATGGTAAATGTTGGAATTAATTTATGATCCAAATGCAATAGGATTCATAAAGTAAATATACATACTGTATTGGTAATTTGCAAGTATGCAATAACATAGCCTTTGAATGTTGCTCCACACAATCACTTATTTGTCTTTACTTTATTGGTTGACAAGAACAGATTATGTTTCAATAACAGTGTTCATGTACATACCAGCTAGTAATCTTATTAGGCTGAACTCTTGATATATTGCATTTAGCTTGTTGGCTCCTATATACTATGAGGTACTTTAGTCCACAAGCAATCATATAAGTTGTTGTCAGGAATCACCATTCAGTTGTTTTATGAATTAAGCCACTGTGTGTTTGTATTCTACCTTTTCTGTTACAGTTGTGTCCTTGTACGAGTTATGACAGTCTTCAAACAACTTTGTACCGTTTATGGAGTCATTGTAACTACCAATCTATTATCATTTTAATTGTTATTTATAAGTTTTAATTTTTGTGAAATCTGTTGAGGACAGTAGCTATTAGAATGGGGTGACGGTTTGGACAAGTGGTAACAAAACACTTTGTAAGCAATGTAAGACTTGTACATTATGGTGACATGGAGGCCTATGCAATATTAATCCTATATCGTATAAATAAGAACAGCATATGTAATGAACACTACTCAATGGATACATTTGTGTACACATGTACATATAGTACATGCAGCTCAGCACATACACAAATTCATGCACTTCTCGTGTACATAGTGCATACATATTATGCACATCATGTCTTGGTATAGTTACGTATCTTTGCAGGCTCATTGATCACATCAGATTCACATGCATCTGCATATGGACTGAAACTATTTTTGTTAATTACACTGTAATTTAGTACAGTGTCAAATATGCCAGCATAACAAAAAGCATAGTGGGCTGGAGTGCTAGGTGGGCTGTGACTTGTTCTTTACTAGTAGGACACTGTCACTGAGAGAGGCAGGTCGTGACATACTGTCCTCTAAGATCTGGGATGCTGCCTTGTTGGTAGGGTCATTGTCACTGAGAGAAGCAGGTCGTTATGTACTGTCCTATAAGATCTCTGGGACACTGCCACTTGTTCCTTGTTGGTAGGGCTACTGTCATGCCAGCGTATTAGGAAACTATGCAGCTCAATTCTATGAAAATAGATTGATACTCCCTAATAGAGCAGTCAGTGAAAACCGCAAACTACATTGATATTCTGTAATAGAACAGTCACTTTGTAGTGAAAATATACTTTAATAAAGCATTCACTGATTAAAATGTTTCAAGGTAATTGTAAGAAATGTTGCTAACTTAGCAGCATAATGGGGACATTGAAGAGCATGATAGGTGAAAATTTTGAGTTCCTGGTAGCATTTTGGACAAACTCTTGAGCATATTTCACTCAGGACTAATTGTAGTATTAAAACAGTGCTACCATTGAAACTTTCACTGATTGTATTCTGTAATAGAGTATAACGGTTCTATCGATCATGATCACATGTATGCGTTTAGCTAATTATTGTTCTTGAGAACAGTTTCTGGCTATATAGAAGCCCGGCCCATGCATACCACGTACTATAATATGGCCACCTATATCATATCAGTACTATAAGACCTCGTGAATTTTAGTAATTGTACATGTTCATCACAAGTTGGTTCATCATGAATCAGACTGTTGACACAAGAATTCTTTAATAAGCACAATATTGTCTGATACTATTGTATCACGATGCAGTCCTTAGCAATAGTGCAGTATATCATGTTATCATGCATTGAACAATTCATAATATGACCATATGATGCCTACAGCTTGTAGCAAAGAAGACGTCTTCCAAATAAATACTAAAGCACATGCACACCAAAGTATGCAGATTCACAAAAAAAAGCTATGTCACATGACATTAATTGAATTTGCCAACAATATGATAATATAAAAAAATTATGTACACACTGTAATTTTATGCACCACCTGTAGCATTAGCAAACACATGTGCATCAAAATCTCTCAAAAAAATTAAACTATAAGATCTAGTAAAAAGTCCATCATACTACTGCTAAGCTGTAAACAACCTCCATATTCTTCTCTATGCGGAGAAAAGAAAAAAAAAACTAGATGCATTTCTGTCATACTTCTTAAAATTTCAAAGCTCATCTACGTAAATGGGTCATTTACGCAGAAAGGTGTTGGCTGATCATGAGTCTCATCTCAACTACAAGGAAGCAAAGTGGTAAGTTACAATCTGACTAATATGATACACAATGCCTTTTGACAATGTCACATGTACATAGCATGGCCATGAACTTCAAACATGTTCAGTACATTGTTAGCACACTCAGACAGAACATGCATACACCACACAATATACACAGTACACACACACACACACATACCATGCCACACAAATACATAACACACACACACACTCACTACATGCAGATACAGAGATAGGCGATTCTAAGGGGGAGGGGCTGAAAAATAACTTTTCAGCCCCTCCCCCTTCACACTTTTTAATCATAGACAACCATAATATATCTACAAGCCAAAGTGGTGCCTGTCTTGTTTGCAATGTGGCAATGCAACACCATGATAATTTGAATTAAGAATAATAACATGTAAACTACAGGGGATATATACAATGGCTAGCCCAGGACTGACTCAGCATTTTTTATGACTTGCATGTTATAGAAACCATATCATATGCATTGCTCTCTCAAAATACTTAAGGTTGCTAAGCAACCTGCAATAACTAATGAATATTTCACACCTACAGTCTACACATAACCACTATACAGCATTCTCTTCCAACAAGATGTGACATGCACTAATTTACGTCTAATATACCTCAACACAATTATACAGTTAGTGCCTACATATGGGTTACTATAGCAACTATATAACCCACCCACCTTGCAGAACTTGCTTAATGGTGACACCACAGCCTCACTATTCTGTTGAATATGGTCACTTGTAGCCACAATGAGCACTAAACAAATGAAAACGAGTAGCACACAAAGTGACTAAAATAGCTACACATCACCAAACTGCACACTACACAGATATGTACAACAACAGCTACAAAACATGCTTCATGTGCACCAAACCTTTCACCCACAATTAGAATTTACTTATCTGGTAGAAAATTGATCAAGCAAACAATTGCTGGTGTAAGATACTTTGCACATGCACACCACACCATACACACTAGATACTACACACAGACACACACTACACAAAAAGATGTACACACACTGCACATTAACATTACACACATGCACGCACACACACACACACACACACACACACACACACACACACACACACACACACACACACACACACACACACACACACACACACACACACACACACACACACACACACACACATGCATATAATTATATCTGTGGGCTTATATTCTTTCTTTGTGAATTCTACACAGTAAATTATAATAACATACAACACACACGTGTGCGAACATGCACGCATGCATGCACACATACAAAATTTCACAACTTATTGTAGGTCACTTTGTACACAAATGACTCATTTGGGGATTATCACAATGATAAGACAGGTGACCTCTTGTGTGATGAGCTGATTAGACAAGATTCACTGTACATTTGAATACAATCTAGGGTATAATGATAGTTGCTTGGCAACCTTTATGGTTTCTTGATGGTTACTTGGAAACCAAAAACAACAACTGTAATTATAACTAACATACTTAAAAATTGAACATTTACACATGTGTTATCAGAGTTTAATGTACTCTTAGTGTTATATGTATACAGTGAAACCTGTTCTCTGTATAATAAGGTTACCTCTTGAAATGAGCCAACTCAAAATCCACAAATTTGCTAGCCACTTGTTTTACAAAGCCAAGAATGTTGGCTTGGTATAGACAAGTTTCACAGTATATTATTTCATGGTTAGAGTATATTTAGTCCCAACTACCAGTTAACATACCTGAATTTTTTGGCTACTTTGACTAAACTGCTGTCTCTTCTCCTTGCAGCACAAAACGTCCATGTACAGAAAAACTGGAATTAAAGATACAGACATTATAACTCTAGAAATCGCAACATGTAATGCCATGTAGGGATTTATTTGATGTTGGTTGGGACCTAAGGGATTTGTTATGTACATACAGTACTTCCTAATGACAACTCAGTGATGGTTGCTTAGCAAACCAAAGTGTTAACATGTGACACTGAAGTACAAAGGAAATATTGTGTGTGAAGGGCAAACATCAAGTTAACTAGGTGGAATGTGGGTTGATCAATTTTAAACAACCAGCTACATGCATACTAGGGCTGAGTGATATTATTGTTTTAGTGAAATATCGCGATATTTTGTAAGTATTGATATCGCAATATTTTGTTATTAACTATCTTGATACCATGCCTGTACATTATTGTCATTAAAAATCCATTAGTTATGCAGTACTTGGCTAAGAATCCTTGTGTCATAATCTGGTTATCCCTGCAGAGAGGTGTGAACACCATAACATAACCTCAAAACATGTGTTACAATGATTGTTACTGTAAACAAGGATGATAGTGGCTAGTTTGAGACTTCCTGCAGGAATACTGAACAATACACTTATTTGTAAGTATCATGAACTATTCAGTATCGTGAATGGTGGCTCTAGTATCGATCGTGATACTAAAATGGCAGTATCGCTCAGCCCTAATGCATCTATATTATACCAAACATGCGATTGGGTTACTTGTACACACACGCTCCCCCTCCCCCGAACTGGGAATGCTCATGCTTTCTTATGAATGATCTGTACAACATAGCAGAAAGTACAAGCTAATTCTTTTTATAGAGACTAGCAAAACCACACTATAAAAATTATTTAACCATATAAGGAGTTACAGGATGTTGTGTGAAAACATGTGTGTAAAGTTAATTGACACATGACCAGCATGTGATACACATGTTGATGATACACAAAACTCCCCTCAGTAATCACACACAACACACACACACACACAACACATCAATTACTATAAGTGTGAGATTTCACACTTTGGGACTCAAGAGTTTTTGACCTATTATTAATACTGTTAACATAGATGTTTTCCTCTTTCAGAAGTATAATTGCAATGAGCTAGACTGATTATTTACTTAATAAGGCTATACAGCACAAGTCTGTAGGTTATGGAGGTATTTTCTATTGCGTCCTAAGTTTGCTAAGGGACGTACGCTCCACTGTATTTCAATTCTCAGGGCAGTGGGTTACCAATACACTGGCAAAGTTTCAAATAGGTAATGACAAATCATGAAATTTTGAGCTAATAAACACATTTTCATACCATGTGGTGCATCTAAATATCAATCAGCTTATGAGCTTGGGACTGGTTTGTGCTCCACTTGTGATGATGTGTTCCTATAACACACAACAAATGACACGTAATAACTACTACAGGATATAATAGCCAATAAGTACAACAATCATCAACCACAACTCAAACACACTTACAACAATGATAACATGCCACACATTACTTGGTATCAAACATAGCTAACATGCAAAAATGTTCTAGGAAATATACTACTTCTAGCCTCTCATCATTATACTGAGGATATTACTACTGTATGTAGTAATATATGTAGCACCACTCTTACATTTCATAGCTACTTGTATAGAGATACGTTTTGTATGATTATAACCTCTTGTGGTTTCCTTGACCTGGACAAAAATTGCAAACATTATATTTGTGATATAAATATTGGACAAATGAAAGTTAACCTTCAAACCACGAAAGTCTGTGATTTCCCAAGGGGGTGTGCTAACCTAGGGTATTTATAGTGTATTTATAGTGGGGGCTAAAAGTGTGTAATCTGATTGATACAGCTAATAGTGTAGTGTGAGAAGAACACTCAGTACAAGGAACATGCTTTATCTAAGTGGTCTAAGTTACTGGACATAAAAGGTGATTTGCATATTAAGCTTTACCATGCAAAATATTTTCCCATGACACACACTTCCCATGTATAAGCATGGTACATCCAATCAAACCTTCATACACACATTTGTATAATTATTAATCTTGATAAGATAAATGATACAGGAGTGAGGGAAGAGATTACATACACAGCTATGTAGTTAGTTGTGCAGTTTTATGTTGGATACAAAAGTGATATTATTTACATTAAAAACTCTGCTTTGAAATGTTGGCATGAATATGTACCATCGCTACCTAAGGGACCTGTATGTATGTATGTAAAGTTTGACACAGTCACAAGTTACTAAGTGCTAAATGAAAAGATGCTCAACTGACATCATATTGCCTTAATTAAGACTGCTATCTAATCATACCAGTGAATGCCACCTTCACCGAATGCTGATGAGAAGTAGCACATAGCTACAGAATCTGTCAACCTCCACACTAAAATTATGAACTTGCACTGTACATGGCTACATAAAAGAATTTGTGTATCAAGATGATAATTGTGACATCAACTGGTCACTCCAACCCAAGCATATTTAGAAGGCAGGCTGTCTGTCCATTCCCATTAGACATATTTTAAAAACTTTTCTTGGCAATCTTTCAGGAATAACACAGCGATGAATTATGCCTGCTTGTTCTATGGCTCATTGGCACACTGACACATATTTACATACACCAATTTTACTGAGCCTATATGGTATACCACCTGGCTGGTAGATGGGAAGTGGAGAATTTATTTTGGATGACATGCAGCTAACGGAATTTGTTGCATAAGCCATGGCAGTTCACTACTATACAAACACTCAACATAGATAAAACCCATCTACAAGATATGTCTGTATACAGGTAGCATAACAATTTCCGCTACTGGTAAATACCTTGTACAGGCTCTGCATTCTGTGTTCACCATCCAAGCCACTCCAAATAAATCATCAGTTTCCTGTCCACCATCTGTATCTGTTCACTGTCATTAAAATATTCCATTATTCCTCCATTATTTACAGTTTTTCTACCCGTACAAGCTCAGTAAAATTGATTTATATGTCACCTTATGTGTTAGTGTACTATAAAGTCAGCACTACTTTAATTTTGAGGTTTTCCTGCAAACTTAAGCACAAGCTTGAGCAAGCTTTAATGCAGTTAGCTATGGCTGTGACCATGCAGGAAAATTATGGCTTGAAAAGCTGCCAATCTTACAACGGAACAATGGAAATGGATTGCCCACTCACATGCAAATATGCCTTGGCACAAGATGGGAAACAGAGAATGTATTTGGAGTGGCCTAACTGGTAGAAATGATAAAACAAAACATTTGTAAATTTACATCATAGAAAGGTGGCAACCAGATTGATTTAAACTCCACCAATCGGCCATGGCCCTTTCTCCTTGGAAGAGATACACGTACAATGGTACACCATACATAAACAGTGAGGAGAGTAGAGGCCAGATTATATTTAATGCAAACGCTTTATCCGGCAGTTCAAGTAAAATGACTATACATTCACTATAAAGTTGACCCTGACTTGTTTTAATCCTGGAGTTTTACTCTCTCCACGATAACGCATAAAATAAACTCACTTGGATTCACGAAGGCCCGCAGAATATATCCTGACTACCGAGGGGGTAGAAACTGCATAAGAAAATCCTCACATCTCCACTGATTCGATTGTGGGAACGAGGACTAACGCACTCTAATATTTTAGAGCAATAGGTGGACGATGTGTTCGAATCACACAACATTTCCGTGACGTGTCTTCTTCACCATTGTGAGGTAAAGAACTAGATCATATGGGTGATCGGTTAGCAGCAGCTCACGGCAGGCCTTCACCGAACCACGAAGCTAGTTGGTGTGTTGTTTGCGAGGTTGTTTGTGCTTTACCAGGGGCTTACCAAACTGTCAGAGGTACCCGATCTATTACCTAGGCCATAGATTTATAACTGGGGTTTATATATCTATGCCTAGGCTATGTTACATTGACTGCTTTATTAGAAAGTTTCAGAGTCATATGGTAGCATTTTTGTGTGACTTATTCTGTAATTCTTGCTACAGTACACCTTCTACAGTTTCAGATTAATCTTGATGGGACAATGGATTTTGTGGACTATAAACATAGTAGATAAAAAATAATGTCAAGCCAGATCAAGCCGCTTATAGTTCCACTGACGTTTTGCTATAGCTAGTTGATTCCATACATCTAGTTGTATGTCATAGAGAACTCAAAGTACCTTACTTTGATCTAGTTAATGAGTGCGAATTGATTCATGTACTGTATTATCCTAGCACAATGTAGTTATGTACAATTTCATGCCACTCGCAAGACATTCAGTAATGTGAAGAGTTTGTTAGAAGATGAACGGACACCTTCCAACCATTCCAGATATGATGGACTATACCCACCAGAGGTGACCTGTATTGATTTGTAGCTTCCATCATTTATGTACTCACAGGTTTGGGATGACCACAATTTCTTTCTTAATGAGGTATGTCAGCTAAATACACACCTATGTATGCATGTTAAGTGCATAGGTGTGTGTGGGCATGCGTGTTGTAATCATGGATGCTGCTTGAGTAGTGTATTATGATTATTATGATTATGATTATGATTAAATGCGGGTAAAGGCACAGCCTGCATACCCGATCAATGCAGTAATTATACAAAAATAACTCTTGAATCAATTAAATAACTTATACAAAAATAAATCTTGAATCAATTAAATGACTATCTAATAATGATTTAAAAGTGTTAATCGAAGAACTATTTACAACATAATTAGGCAAACTATTCCAATTGTTGGTGATTCTATTGATAAAGTAATTAGATCTACATAATAGTCTTGAGCGTTCCTTAAACAATTTGAATTGATGCCCCCTGGTAATAGATCTTGAGTACGTATATATATCAGTAAAATCGGTGGTGAAATAATTGTTAAGAATTTTGAAAAGAAATATTAGATCACCTCTCAAACGTCTATAATGAAAAGATGGCAAATCTAGTTGTGTCAACCTCTCTGAGTAAGATTTGTCTTGAAGTTGTGGGATGAGACGAGTAGCCCTTCGTTGTATCTTCTCTACCTTTCTGTTGTCTAGAATATAATGAGGCCCCCAAATAGGATTATTGTATTCCAAGATAGGTCGAACTAATGTATTGAACAGACAAGTTAGCATGGTAGAGTCAAGGTATTCAAATGATTTCTTAATCAAACCAAGTACTCGGTTAGCTTTGGTAGTAACTTGAGTGGTGTGATGGTGGAATTTGAGCTGATCGTCAAAAACAATACCGAGGTCGCTGTGCGTTGCATTGATGTCAATAAATATTCCGTTGAGACAGTAAGGACCATAGTGGTGGGCTGGGCCGAAGTGAAGGTGTTTGCACTTGGAAATATTAAAATTCAAAAGCCACTGTTGTGACCATCTTTGAAGTAAGTCTAAGTCACTCTGTAACGCAGTATAGTCTTCTCAATTTCTAATGACTCGAAAGATTTTTGTATCATCAGCAAACAATAGCACCGGACTTGATACAATTGATGGTATCTCATTTACAAACATCGTGAATAGTAGGGGACCCAGCACAGAACCCTGGGGGACACCACTAGTAACTGGAATGGTGGAAGATTTATGGCCATTAAGTACAACTTGTTGCACTCTGTTAGATAAAAAACTTTCAATCCATTTTAGCACATTTCCATGAATACCAAACGATGTTAACTTTTGCAATAAACGTCGGTGTGGAACAGTATCGAAGGCTTTTTGGAAATCTAAGTAGATTACGTCAATAGAATAGCCCTCATCAAGATGATGAGTTAAATAATCCAGCATCAGAAGCAATTGAGTGGAACACGATCTTCCTGGTATGAAGCCAAATTGATAGGGAGACAGTAAGTTGTTTGTGGATAGGTGGTTCAGTATATGATCTTTGACAATGGATTCCATTAACTTGCTGAAAATAGAAGTGAGGCTGACTGGTCTATAATTGCAGGCCAGATTCTGTGCACCTTTTTTGTGAATAGGTGTTACATTGGCACACTTCCAATCTGAAGGTAAAGTGCCACTATTTAGCGATTTATTAAACAGGATAGATAATGGTACAGAAATAAATTCACTTACAGATTTGATAATAGTTATAGGCCATCCGTCTGGTCCAGAGGATTTATTACTTTGTAGAGCTATTAGCTTGCTGAAAACAGTTTCAGGAGTGATTTCAATGGAGTCATCAAGGAGAGGGGAACTAGTTGAATCAACTGTTGGAATACTTGTGGTGTCCTCACAGGTAAATACACTAGAAAAGTATTCGTTAAAGTGAGTAGCCATTTCAGTATCGGAATGTATTGCAGAACCATCCGAGGAGACCAACTCAGTAACACCTGGGCGTACTTTTGTCCTTGAGTTAACATATTGCCAGAATGCTTTAGGCCTAGATCTGACACCTTGAGCCAGATTCTTTTCGTAGTCTTTTCTAAGGTTACGAGTCAAGCTTCTAAGCTGATTATTTACTGATTTAAAGTTTGCAAGGTCTATGAGAGAACGGGTCGAGAGGTACTTTTTCCAAAGATGATTCTTTTTCCTTTTCAAACTAAACACTTCAGAGTTACTGTATAGGCTTTTCTTCTCCTTGGGCTTGTAAGTAGGAACACAATTGTCAAGAGCATCCTGAAAGATTGACCTAAATTGCAACCAAGCATCGCTCATATCAAGGGGGTCCAATAAGGATACCCAGTCAACATCACCAAGAGTTTGCTTCATTAGATCAATATTTGCCGCTCTTGTATTATATTTCAAGTTGTCAGTCTTCTTCGGCTCCAAATAGCACAAAAGATCAAACTGTATACAAATGTGGTCGCTATTACCCAAGGGTGGAAGATGCAACAAGTTTGTAACCATATTCTCTTCGTTTGTGAATACTAGATCGAGTAGGCTTGGAGAATCACCCTGTCTAATTCTTGTGGGCTTGTTGACATGCTGAAACAAGAATAAATCATCTACTGAGTCGAGAAAAGGTACTATATGAGAATTAGTAGTTGAACCTGAAAGGTCTGACCAAGTAACTTCTTTAAAGTTGAAGTCGCCACATACTAATAAGTGAGAATAGTTATCGAGTTTGGTAAATAAATTACAAAGAGATGAAACACTAGTACTGAGATCACCCGTAGGACTACGATACAGACAGCCAACTAACAGTGAATCAGATCCACAAAGTTGAATTCTAACCGATACTTGATCTTCAAGATCAGGTGAGTGAAAAATACTTGATGAGCCTGCCGCTTCTCAGAGACAAATATTCCAACTCCGCGTATGTGAGAGGTGACAGGGGTATATGTGTTTGGATCAAAGTTAACGTAAAGAGAATATCCAGGAAGTGCCAGTAGAGCTGAGCTAACAGTAGAATTTGGTGATTTAGGAAGCAATTCGGTAATAATAATTATGTCAGGGGGGTGGCTACCTGTAATTTGAGCGGAAAGAAGATCATGCTTATTTAAAAACTGATCAGCGTTTGTATACAAAGTTCTTAACATTGTATTACTTATCATTACTGAAGAACCAGCAAGACTTCTATCAGGAACAATTAGTAGCCTGCTGAGTGTTGGTGGTTTCAGCAATTATATTTACACGGGGTTGTCTCTGTGAAATAATGCCATTACGAATTATCAGATTAGTTTCTCCATTGGCCTTCCTTTGTTTTAACTCGTCAACAACCCTTTTGTGCTTAGCACGTTCAAGTCTTGTTCTATCAGGGACAAGGTATACTTTGTTGTACTGTTCGTGTCGCTTCAGAAAATGAGAATGAGAGAGCATGAAAGTCTTGTCGTCAACATCTTCAACAGTCAATAGTAATGGTCTGTGTTTATTAGGGATCTTTGGTCCCAAACGAATAGCCTTGGTTACATCCAGATCCAATTTGAAAACTGTGTCACTTAGGGCCTTAAATGATTGAATATCAATGTTTCGGTCAGTGGACTCCGGGAAATTGTATGCGACAATGTTATTTTTCCTTCGATCTCTATCTGCCATCTCATCTATAATGTCTAAAGCATTACTAGATGGACCAGCTCCTTGAGTGATGGATTGAGCTGGAGCACCAGTGTCCATGTTAACAGCAGACTCAACAAATTTGGAGGATATAGATTGCACTGAGTTGTGTAGTGTTTGTTGTTTGATAGTCAAATCAGCAATTTTCTCACTAAGGTCAGTCAGAGTCTTAGATAAACAATTCTGTTCCGTTCCTGTGCTGGTTTCAGAGCTGTCAGCCGGTGGGAAAAGTGCTTTACTAATTGAACCGAACATAAGCTGCTTGGAGTGCGTTTCACACTTATTAAACTTACAGTAGTACATAACATTTTCAACAGTGGATGTTAATTGAGTAAGCAGTTTATATTCGTCTTTACTTAGACCTTCGCAAGATGCGTGCAGCCACGAACAGCACAAATCACATTGAACAGCCTCACTTTTTTTAGTACATTTCTTGCTGCAATGACGGCAAACATCTACGCTCTTACTGGAATCGTCAGGGGAATCCTCTGGTCTCTTTCGTTTGGATGGATTGTTTCCCAGCGATGCCATCCACTTCAGAGTCTACTTTCAGTTCCAATTGTTGCCAACTGAGGGTGACCAGCAGCTGCGAATATACGCGAACGAGACAACTGTACGTACTGAAAGCAAACAAACCTTCCTTTGTACCGTTATCTACACACTTTTCACCACGGTACCACAGCTTATTTAGGTTGGAGGTGATGAGAGAGAAGTAGGTCATACAGCCTTAGCGCGTCAAAGAAAATTGTATTGTGTACACATGAGTTTGTGAATGTTTTATTGAATGTTAGGATGCTACTTACTAGGGCTGAGCGATACTACCGTTTTAGTGATATATCACGATATTTTGTTATTAACTATCGTGATACCATGCCTGTACATTACTGTCATTAAAAATCCATTTGTTATGCAGTACTAGGCTAAGAATCCTTGGAAATGATAAAGTCCACCCATCTGGTTTCCCCTGCAGAGAGATGTGAACACCATAACAACCTCAAAGCATGTGTTACAATAACTGTTACTGTAAACAAGGATGATAGTGGCTAGTTTGCTATCACCTATAAGGACTTCCTGCAGGAATGCTGAGCAATATGCTATGTAGCACCAGCTATGATTGACTTATTTGTAAGTATCGTGAACTATTCAGTATTGTGAATAGTGGCTTTAGTATCGATTGCGATACTAAAATGGCGGTATCGCTCAACCCTACTACTTACATGTACTCATGGATCTTTTAAATGCAATAATCACTACACACACACACAAACACAGAGTCATACACATCCACGTGTGCACACACACTACACACATACAAAGCAAACAAAACAAAAGTCTTCTTCAGTGTAGTACAATTTATAGTGGTTACGTAGATGTTGTTTGCTTAGTTACTACACTAGGATAAAACTGAGATTTACCTTGGAAACCTGGATACTACCTTTTTGTTCTGCTATGCAGTAGTGAGTTGATATACATAAGAGCTTTTGTAATCTTTACGTGTGTACTGTAGTCTAATTCTAGGGCTGAAACAGTCATGGATATTTAGACTAGCTACTTGTAGTCACACCAATGTGATGTGTTTTATACCACATTCTAAACAGTTTGTAATTTCTTGATAAACATTAAAACTACCGCCATTCAAACTCTATAGTCTTCATGGTGTCATTTCATGATGACTAATACATCTTTGTGAGCTGGGTCATGTGATCTTAATGAGTACTCAAGTTCCAAATTCCATATATTTGCAGTGTTTGTTTCAGCCCCATGTATACATTGTTAGATAATATACGTACTTAGTTTTCCATATTTGTTGAGCTTTTTGTTGCTAGAAGAAAGTAGTATTTGCACTACGTATGTTAAGCAGGGACCATTGTCCATGATCAACTTTTCGATTTCGCTTGGACCATGGACCACTAACTTTCCAAAGTCCAATTTCTGTTTATAACTATTTGTCAGTATACAAGCACACCATAATGTAGTAACTTGTTTGTGTTTACTGCTAAAGCTAGAGGTTAGATAGTCTGACAGCTAAGCAGTATAGAGAAATAGGTAGAAAACATCAGGTTGCTCTGTGATATGATGTAGTATGCAAAAGTGTGAGACAAGATACACTGTATATGTGTAATGTACATATATACATCCACTGAACCTGTATGTATGTGTACACAAGTTATAATGATGATGTAAAGAATAATTACATAATTCTGTTTATCAACACTTATAGGGACTGTACATCAGTGGCTTCTTATTTACGAGCAAATCTCAATAATTTGTTTTGCTTGAGGTGAACCAAATCTAATTTATAGTGCTCTCAAAGTCAACAAGTGTCTTGTGTATATGAAGACACAATTTGACTTGGTATAATCCAACTAATACTATTATTATTAGATTGTTTATTCTTCCCATGTTGTTTAGTAGTCATGTTAACTAGATAAATGATTGTGTATATTTGTAGGTATAATTTACGCTATGTGCTGTGTAGTGGAATGATGCTCTCAGCAATTATGGTTAGCTTTACAGTTTGATATCTCATTGTAATGTCATCCTATCACAAGGTGTTCACATTTGGATGTGTTGGCAAGTGGGCAGGTGTATACTCTGTCTACTACTATGGTGTATTGTGGGGACTGAATGGTACGTGAGTATGTAATGCTTATTAGAGTATTTGTAGTGGCTGTATAATTTGTATGTATCTTAAAATACTTGTCATTGCATTTTTTGGTAGAGTTGATAGCATTAGATGAATATAGTTACCGTATATGACCGTATAGAAGCCCTGGCGTTTATTTCCTATAAATCATTTTTGACCCGGCGTTTAAACGAGACCGGCGTTAATTTGGACCCGGGCGTTTATTTCTTACTAGCCACTCATCGAGAATGATAGGTGCCAGTACAAGTACCTATGAAATACGAAATCCATAGCCCATCACGTACATAAACCCATTTGGACTCCTCTGCTGGGTGAAACATTGGAAGACGGGCGGAAAGATGACAATGACCACGATAAATACGCTATGGTCATCACCAGAAGAGAAGGCAAGACAAGACATCATAAGACTGGTGACAAGACATCACTGTATAGTTAGCAGCTGACACGAGTTTAGAACCCCTTTCAGTGCATATCATTAGCACCCCGGCATTTGAATGAGCCCCGGCGTTTATTATGACAGTCCCCTAGCTGTACCCGGCGTATATTTGAGCCTCTGCGTGTATTTGAGCCCGGCTTTAATACGGTCATATACGGTATATGTATAGACATTTTAATGTCCTAACAGGATTATTGCAATCGGCTGGTTGGCCAACTACTGTAGCCATCATGGGAAACTGGTTTGGTCAAGGAAGGTGTGTACACTTTGTATATTAACATAATTATGTAAAGGTGTTTTACAAGATGTTTATAGAATGGTACGGTAGTACTGTTTAGTAGGGTTACCCCTAAAATGAATTGTGCCTCCAAAATGCTGCCATTCAAAAAACAACAACAACAACAACTTTTAAGAAGAGTCTTAGCATCAAATCTAGTGTTAGAAACACGCAACATTTTAAGAAGGCCAAATATTGATTTTAAAAACTCACTGCCTTGTTTGTTACAGCCAAAGGCTAGAGATCAAACAAATCAGTGTGCAGCTACAATTTCATGCCACAATAACAAATTCACATGTGGCATGTGCCTTTTGTAGTTCCAAAGTAATCATTTAAAGTCTCCAATTCTTGTTAGGTTAGGTAATCCTAAGGCTGCAGCACATGTTGCTGTCAGACCTTCAGTGCTGGTCACTGTAAAGAGCTAATAACAATAACAATGAGTGCCTGAGTCGTAATTTCCATATCAACATTTTCCTTAGAGTAATTAATGTATGTAGATACCACAATACTATTTGAAGTGCTTGTAGTACTATAAGAGGGATTAGATACCTGTAGCAGTACTTATAAAATGTTCACCGTTATCATAAATTGTCGAGATAAGAGATACAGTGATTGGAGTTTATGTATTAACAACAGGACCAATTCATATTTGCTTCCTCTCAGTTACATCTCAGATTACAGTCACACTAGGCTAGAGTATTTGTCCCTAATGTGTGTTTTATACATTTTGTTATGTCTTGTTTGTTTCCCATACTGTACTTCACATAGTCATGGAGTAATATTTGGAGTGTGGAGTGCTAATGCATCAGTTGGTAACATCATCGATACCTTCTTGGTGAGATACAGTTCTGGTCATGTCCACCATGTAACACTGTATGTGTTGTGATGATATAGGCTGCCTCTGTACTCCATTATGGATACCAGGTTGAGATAAGTGTAGAAAGTGCATATACGTACCGTCTGTGTGTGTATGCTTAAGTGTGTGTGCGCCTGTATGCTTGTGTGTATACACACCCACATGTGTGTGTATGTATTGTGTGTGTGTGTGTGTGTGTGTGTGTGTGTGTGTGTGTGTGCGTGTGTGTGCACGTGTTTGTGATTGCTGTATTTTGAGTATCAGGTATTTAAAAAATCAGTCCTATAATGATGTTGGAACACCTCATGGGATACATTACATTTCCGTGTGCATATACTATATATATGACCAGCTGAGTAATAACAGGCCGTTTTTGCATATTCCTTAAATTCCATTTTATTGCTCCTCTGTTCTATATGTAGTAACAAGAAGTGGGTAGCCAAAGTTTCATTCTTTTATGATGAATAGTGAATAGTCTAGGTACATAAAAAATTTATGCACATTTTGATCATTGAAGCAAACCTCAAGTCATTAAAACCTATACACCATTGGATTTGCCTGTTCATGGAGAGCAAGAAATTCTTTTTTTAGTGTTCGTACATTAAAAGGTACATAAGTTATGGGTGCTATTTATGATGCAGTAGAAATAAAGTTTTCCATCATCATTTCTTTGTTGGAATGGTCTTCTTCTTTCTCCATGTAGAGGAGTACAAGGACAGTACTATACCTTGATGGATTTGCCAGTTCATGGTGAACAGGTTAAGCCAAGTCCCGTCTTTGTAGCTGTTTGTTTCAGTTGTGAGTTATGATCAATTATTTAAACGCCTGTAAATTATTTGCTGTACAAATCAAAATTATTGCTGTTCCAACTGCCTAGCGCTATAACTCCAAGACTGTTCATCATAAAAGTTGAAACTTGGCTACCCAACTCCTTTGTTACTATAGATACTGGAGAAATATTAGAACGGAATTCGAGGAATGTACGAAAATGGCTAAATACGATATATTAATATGACATATCCAATAATATCTGTAAATAGTTGTGTTTCCCTTTGCTTTTTGATGCTATCTATCATTGGCTGTCATCCTGTTGTCTAGTGATGTTGTTACCTATATTCATGGCTTTCACCCTAAAGTGAACTCTAGTGCTACACAGAGTATGTTATAGGAAATCACAAGATGTAGTTTGTGCTATTCGTAACATGTTTGCTGTACTTTTAAGAACAGTTAAATGATCAATGTATTAGTAACTGTGTATTAATTGGTTAATTTATGTCACTGTTGTTTTCTTGCTGAGTTGCTGATGGTTCAATACACGCATCACATGTAGTTCAAGTGTTCTTAATTCTTTTTATATTCCAGTATGCCTTTCTGGTGACAAGTGTTCCATTGTTTCTGGCTGGAATTGTGATGTTCTTCAGTATTGTTGAGCATCCAAAATGTGTTGGTGGGTGTGGCTCAATGTGATTTCTTAGTCCCTCCCACTTCTCCTGTAGGACTATCATCACCTGATGGAAAGGATGATCTGACAATTAATGTCAAGGCTGATCTAGTTAGTGAGTTGTACTGTATGTTGTTCATAGACACAATCGGAGGCTAGTAGCTGCAATTGCATGCATTAACCAGTATCAAACTGGTAAAGTAATAGGGTACATACTGTATTGGAGTATATATTAAAAAGAGGATTGATTGGTATATTGTAATTGTAGTTGAACAGACAAATAGTGTGATAGGAAATTTGGAATGTAAAATTGCGTGTATCACAAACAGTCTCAGGATCAAACCTTAAGTCTCTACACAAAGCAATCTTACCACATTGCAAGTACTGCAACTTCTTTGATGCTTTCTAAAAGGACCCATACTAGAAATTATTCTTTGTGGATAAATGTACGTATCTTCAGATTGAAATGCTTCGTATATATACAAATTTGTATAATTGGAAGTGATTATGCAACATCCTGACCACATTGTACATTATTATGGTAGATGATAATGATCAACGTGAAGCCACCCCGCTACTGAAGCCTACCAGTGATCCTGACATCCCCACATCACCAGATCACTCTATGATGATACACTCCACTAAACAACAGACACGAAACAGAGTAGTGCATTTCTTTAAAGCATTTTGTATACCTGGAGTTGCCGTGGTGAGACACAGTTGTAGTATTATGTACACCACCTCTGTGTTGTGTACTATTTTTTATTTACAGTGTAGCTTTTGAATTAACAGTGGCGGATCTAGATGGGTTTCTGGGGTTTTGACAGAAACCCCCTTTTAAATTTAGCTCAGTGGAAGTCTAAATTCATAAACATTGTTGTACTGACAATTTATCATATCAAACAACTATATACGGTACCGTTCAAATGTAACTTCGCACTCGCTTGCTCGGGTCGAGACGATAAGTAGACACCCTCGAACGAGTTGCGAGTACCAAGTATAATCCTCACAGTGTACTCGCTTGTGAACTCGCTCGTGAAGTACAAGTCACGCCAATTAAGTCAGCCTTGCACGACCGTGAGCTAGTGGTACAAGTACTGTGTTCACTATTCTAACAAAGTTTTTGTGCTCTTTTCATCGTAGTACAGCATGCGTCCCTATTGGAAGGTGAGTCAATGTGAGCCGGCTCTGTTTGCTATCACGTGACACCATTGAATTCTTTAGGGATGGGTCGATTAAGCATTGCAGTTAGATAAAGAGTGATTATTCTTTGGCGCAGTGGATATTCTCTTCGTGATATTAAAAGAAGGCTGGAAGATGAAGAAGTGGAAGTAACACTGCGTAGTTTGCAATACTTGGGTCTAAAATTCCTCAAGTTTCACACAATTAGAGACCTCCCTAGAGCACGAAGGCCAAGGCTACTAACAATTGACATGATGAATGCAATAGAAGACAGTTTACGAGCCGACGACGAGCTAACTGCTAGAAAACTGAAGGAGAAGCTGGCAGGGATATTCCCTAACTTACCAAACGTGTCTATATCGACCATTAAGCGCTGCAGAAAAGAATTGGGATGGGTTTGTACCCGCCCACACTATTGCCAACTCGTAAGAGAAGCCAATAAAGAAAAGAGAAAAGAATGGTGTCAAGTTCAGATTAACAACCAGGAGAAGTTTGAAGATGTGATATTTGCGGATGAATGTACTGTCCAGCTAGATAATCATGGCCGTCTTTGTTTTCGTAAAGAGAGAGAGGGTCGAGCACTTAAGCAACACCCAAAACATCCAGTTAAAGTGCACATCTGGGGTGGAATATCAATGCGAGGGGCTACTCGTTTGGTGATGTTCACAGGCATCATGAATGCAGTGAGATACGGGAAAATATTGGAGTCAAGCTTAGTGCCCTTTATCAAGACTTACTTTCCTGATGGTCATCGACTGCAACAAGATAATGATCCGAAACACTCATCCAAGTATATTGGTCGCTTGTTCAAGTTTCACAATGTTTATTGGTGGAAGACCCCAGCAGAATCCTCCGATTTAAATCCAATTGAAAACTGCTGGGGATCTTTGAAGCAATATTTGAGGAACAGTTACAAGCCAACAAACCTAGAACAATTGATGGATGGTATTGAACAATTTTGGTTGTCCCTAACCCCACAGATTTGTACGAAGTACATACAACACCTGCACAAAGGCATGCCTAAAGTGATTGAAGTTTATGGTAACCCTAGTGGGTACTAATAAGAACACTATTGTACGTATGTGCAAATACAATTCCACAGTTTTTCAAAGAAAGATAAATATGTACAGTTTAACTTGCCTTGTTCAATAACATACTAAATCTAAAGCAGTCTAGTTCTAATTGCTTTACTTCACTAAAGTAAATCAAGAACATTCGGATTCCTGGGTGTTTTGCTCAATCGGCGGTTCTTTTCATCTATAGCAATGACACATCGGGCCCACTCATTGCTCTTTTTTTCACCTTCTTCCAAGGGAAAATGTTGAAAAGCCAGAGATTTGATATAGTCCATTAAAATTGGATTCAATTTCATCTTTCCCATTTTGCCTGCTACATTTGATCTCTTCCTCGTGTCCTTGTCAAACAGCACCTCATTTAATTTGGCTGAAAAATTTCAGCGTGAGCAACTGTTCTTACGTAGCTTCCTAACAAGCTCAGCCCTCAGAATTCCTTCGTTTTCAGTTTCCGATGTTCTTACTTCTTCTGTAGTAGCAACAGATTGCGTTGCATTAGTTTCACTGTTATTGTTCGGTGTAGTAGCAATGGACTGATCCATGTCGGCTTGATATGAAGGATCAAAAGACAGTTCTAGTGTCGAGTCAAGGGATGGTCCGGTATCTTCAATGAAAGTGGGGCTGAAAGGTGACATACTGGCACTGATAGGTGAAGCAACACTTGTCATAGGATTGGCAACAATTGGGTTAGGAGTGGAAGCTATTGCTACAGTAGGATTACAGCTGGGAAATGGAGCAACACTTGGTACAGAAGTGGTAGATGGCACAGTATCCAGAATGTAACAGGTTGGGGAAACAGCTGGAGCCAGACTGAAAGGCAAAACACTTGGTCTAGAAGATTGTACTGCTTCATGACTATCGGACGGAGTTGCAAACCCATCTGACTCCACACGGGATGTGTTCACCATTTTCCCCATTATAAATGACAGTGTCTTTTGAAGCTCCTGGAAAGTCTTCCCCACGTCCATTTTGAGTTCAGTGTATTGTTTTGTCTGTAGCATAAGACACAATTCATGCAGTCATAAAACATTTACTGTTTATATATCTATTGCATATATATACATACCATATGTATGCATGTAAAAATGAATTGTATTTGATAATAAATACCTGTTTTTCTTCATTTTGCTTCAAGGCTGTACCAAAAGTATCCATCATCTTATGTAAACTTTCAAATTCTAACTGCTACAATAATAAAAAAATCAATGAGCAAAGTTGTTTTTGTAGTTCTGTAACAATGTCAGTATAGTTTACTATTATGGTGATACATTGAAGTTACAGTGCTATAAGGAATGAAGCACGTACATGTTCTGCAAGGTAAAACTGGCACCAAAAAGAACCATCATTTAATCCTGAAAGTTAACGTTTGCCTCTTCAGAAACAGTGCATGTTCTCAGCATGGCTTTTTCACATTGTGAAAATGTTATACTGACAGTAAATGCGCATGTGCTGTTGTCAATGCATACCTGCACTCCACCAGTATAATGGATGGGATCACTGCTTTGTAAGCCACCAGTCTGATTGCTTGTACCACCAAATGGAACCGTGAAACTCTATAAAAGACTTAAGGTAAATAACATGGCATGCAGACGAAAAAAAAAATTCTTGCCTTATTCACTCTTCCAAACCCTTCCTCCACCATCGCACAACACCTGAAAAACTTTAAAAGACATGATATTTACGAGCAAATTATGCCACACTAACCTCGTCATTTTCTGGATCACTACTGTACAATTCAATGTCCTGTCCAGTGTAAGCATTTAATTGCTACATGTGAATTGAGTACATTCATAGACCAAAAAAAAAATCTCACTTCTATAAAATTTTCTTCAGTTTCAATGGTAGCATTGCCACGAACCTATGTACGTAAATGCACAACAAAACGATTTAGAGGTATACAAATGCTTTAGCTTACATTCCATGGAACACTCCTCAGTGGCGGCTTTCCAGTTTTTATAAGAAACTCCCCTGTCTGTTTCCTTTTCCCTTTTCCTACTTTCTTCACTGGTGAAACATTCTCTTTATCTTCCTGAGCCCTCTGCTGGTCCTCTTCAACTATGGCTGGTTCATTGTCAGAGTCATTACTCTCACACAACCTGTCTTCCTCAGCCTCACAAAAAGTTTTGGATCCTAAGAGCACAAAAGGAATTTAAGTAATATGCAAACTACACTACAGTAAACAACAAACCGTTGTGCGATGCTAAATTAAAGACAAACCTGCAACGATAAATCTAGCAAAATACTCATTATCGTCCCAAAGAATAGTTAGATCATCTCCGCGGCTGAGTTCAATCACGTTACAATGTAAAATGCGTTGTGTTGGCACAACTCCGTAACACTGTTCATCAACAAAATCGACTAAAGCGTAGCTTTCAGCAGCTAAAATAAAAATAAGTACTAGATGAACAAATTCAGCAACTTTACTTACGTGTCTTTGCTTTTTTGGAAGCGATTCTGACGGATCCAGTTTCAGACGCCATTACAGTCTACGCTCAAAACAAAACGTGTATGTGTCTTACGCATGCGCACTAAGTGCATTCTAAATAAAGCTTACCAAAACTGTGTATTCGATACTCGCAATTCTTCCAAGTGCGTGCAGCGAGTGTTTGCCTGGCGAGTAGCGAGCGAGCGAGCGAGTGCAAAGTTACACTTGAGCGGTACCGTACCACTGTATTTCAGTAGCATGCATGCAGCTGCACTTAACTGACACCATTTATAGCTATTAAACCCTCAGCAACACTTCACTTTCATCTCCCACTGCATTAAGAATGATCAAGATACTCTAATAGAGCAATCAAAGCTACAGCTCATAGTCATCATCTTTGCCCTATAGTTAGCTATATAGTATTTACAGTTTAAAGCATTAGATTTATTGTGATTGCTAACTTAAAATCCAATCTCAGAGCTTCTAAAATCTCAAAATTTTCTGGAGAAATATCATCAGACACCTTATTCAGCTATGCCAACTTTCAGAAACCCCCTTTTAAAAATCCTAGATCCGCCACTGATTAATAATTATAGTTGTAAACTATTGTGGTATTGTTGCTGTAGTATGCTTTATCTTATGCTTGTCTCAAGCTTGTCAACTACTCATTCTTCTTTTGGTTACCGTATTATCTTAATAAAGGTGATTGTGTGTGTGTGTGTGTGTGTGTGTGTGTGTGTGTGCGTGCGTGCGTATGTGTATGAGTGTTTGTGTGTGTGTGCGTGCGTGCATGCGTGTGTGTGTGTGTGTAGTTTCTCTTTTACACACAAGATTCCATTGTACAGTTATTGCACATGTTACATAGTTCACTACCTGATAATCATTGTATGTATGTATTAGCCTACCCATCATGGGCCACTCCAACTGAGGCTGCACTTCTATCAACACTGTATGATGTGGGTGGAATAATAGGTGTGTATATGTGTGTAACTGGTATTGTTCCAATGTCATGCCAATCATGGCTACTTCACAGGTGTAGTACATGAGTAGATCAAAGGCGTTCATGTTTGTTCATAGCATGCATGCACAGAGAGAACTACTACGGCACTGGCTTTACCTCATCAACTTATGCTAGTGTAAAACTAGAGCTGAGTGATAGTTGTGATCTATCAATAGTGAGTAGCAATTGTCATAATGATAGTATGCTATCATGCCATCATGATAAATTATGTATACATATCTGTGCTTAGTCAAAAATGTGGTAACAGAAGCAAATGTAATATTGTTTAAGTTGAGGTAACTGTGAAAGTCCAGTCAAGTATGCATAACAAAGATTACAACTGTAATACATTACAATTTTTACCAATGGAGTTCGTGTGTTGTATATGTGAGGTTGAGTGCCTTTGACAACTGCTAGTAATATCATGATACTATCGCTATTTGATATAAAACTTACTATTAATCGTGAATAGTGATAGTTGCACTATCGCTCAGCTCTAATCTAGTGTAGGCTTTAAAGTTATATCATTCGTTTCACTGGTTAACTAATAACTTAAAGCATGATATTATCAACCATGTATGATAAAGTGGAAAGGTGGAAAGTGATATTTGATTGTATTAACAAAGAGATGAGCTATAAACAATCTCAAGCATAACTCACATCTGTCCTAGATGATCAATGAGCTCTGTCCTTTTGCAGTGCCATGGCATTACCATGAAAGGGTCTCTTGCTCTTCTAGATTTTCTCTCACAATTTAACATCTCTCCAACTAGGGGATTCCGTATATCCTTGTAGAAGTGAAAGTGTTGGTCATTGTACTGTATACACCTGTATGTCAAAATTTTTTATGGATTTTCGCGGTTGCTGAAATCTGTGAAAAAAAAGTACTTAAAAAAAGTTTTGCGAGTATGGTACAATGTTGAAAGTCTACACAGTCATGTACAGTCATATGTAATTATTGAGAGTAGTGCATACTTTAACTGTGTATGATTTGTTTACTTCCTTTATTGTTCCACAGGTTGCATAGTTGGAGGAATTATTTCAGTAAGTTGTCATATGCTTTGGATGAGTGTTATCAGTAGGGCTATTATCTGTTGAAACAGTTTCATAAAAGTAATTTTAAATTTTAAGTACCAGGATGAAACATGCATAGTATTATACATTTTAATGCCTACATCTTATTGAGGAACAAGGCTGGTTTTTATCCCTTCTCTGCAAAGGAATAGAATTTTTATATATAGCATATGTGCACTTGTGCCTACATGGACTTTGTAGAGATGCTGTAAATCTTCCTATTTACGATTTCAAGGGTGCATATAGTACAGTCACTTCTTATGAGCAGAATTTTTATGAGACTATAGCAATATATGTAAATACTGTAGCATGCTAATTGTTATAATTATTTTTCTGTTATCATAACACCAGGATTTAGTTGGTAGGAGATGTCCCATTGTAGTAACTATGTTATTATCTGCGATGGGTTTCCTATTTGTCTACCAAGGTACAGTAAATAAATGGATAAATCATTACATGTTATTATGTAAGCTATTTGTTTAGCATATGGTGACACTCCAACTAAGAATGCTATTTTGATGGCTATAGCAGGTGTGTGTGTGTGTGTGTGTGTGTGTGTGTGTGTGTGTGTGTGTGTGTGTGTGTGTAAGTGTGTGTGTATGTGTAGTGTGTGGGCATGCATGTGTGTAGGTTACATGTGTATTGTGTGTGTAGTATATGCACGCTTGTGTGTGACAGTGTGTGCATGTGTGTAATGTGTGAGTAAGTGAGGCAACATAACCACAACCAGTTGTTAATTGAGAGTTGATGCCCGGTTATACCTAGCTGTTTTGTTGTTTCCTTGAGCAGACTCTCCAGTCCACTAACTGTTTAAATGGAGAACTGGTCATGTGGTGTCAGCTGGAGAAGCAACCTTCCTAGCTGTAACATAAATGACTACCTGGTGTTAACCGGTGAAGCAAATGCAGGTGTATGTACCTGTTACGCAGTGGGTGATGAGACTTTGGGTGCTTACACCTGCAAGAGGCTGTACCTATGAGACATGGTGCAGTTTCTTGCAGATCACCAGTCCTGCCCCAGGAGGGGTGCTGGTTCATAGCACCTGAGTAGTGCATAGGTCTCCCAGTGCTGGTTGGCTAGGTAGGTGTCACATGCTAGCACGGTAGCTGATAGTTTTGCTTTTGCTTTGTGTATGTGTCTAGTGAGGGAGCATAGCCAAGTGACTGGAGTACTGGCCTGGTAATTAAAGTTCATATGCCCAGTTGTTGTTGTTATTTCAAAGAACTTGCTACAGTTTATCCATCTGTTTAATGGGGACCTGGCAACCTGTTGTTAATTGGGGAAGGAAATGCCAACTGCCATGTGTCATGCAGCGGGTGAAGGTCCAGGACTTTGGGTGCCTACCTGTGAAACATGCATGGTATGGCCCTCTGCAGGTAACCAGGAGAATTTGCCCTCGCTGACCTGAGCAATGCGTGGGTGTCCCAGTGCTAGATGATTGACTGCTAGCATGGTAACTAAATGCTTTGCTTTTATCTAGAATGTGTGTTTATTGTGTTTATTGTGCATGCTTGTGTATGTACTTTCTTTTGTGTGTATGACTGCATGTAGTCACTGTACATAAATGTGCTTGTTGTTGCGTGGCATGTGCATCATACCATATATAGTATGAACATTAGTGATGCACCGAATGGAGTTGAGCAAAAGCTGATATACCGTATAGCGGGAAATTTTCGAAAGGTTAAATTTTCGAAAAAGAGTGCTTGATTGGAAATTCGAAAAAATATTTTCGAAACAATGTCTCTTTACCGCGCCACACCGTAGATAATTAATTCACGGAGGAAGCTAACAGTGGTTGCGTTGATCACATACGTACATAGCTAGAATTTGCTGCTTTGATTGTTCAGTACAGCTAGATAAACATTCAATCTGGCTTTGATAGAATCTCGTCTAGCTATCCTAGGGTCTTCCTTCGTAGATTGAACCATGTTGTTCGAGCCATAGCTAAGTACATAGCGTTTTTCAGCCCATATAGTTGTTTACTGATAATTATAGTTTTTTCTAGTAATTTCTGGTCTCTCGAGCTCTTATAGGCTTCAAGACTCGTGGTGTCATTCGTGTTCGCTCATATGCGCGTGCGCGCGCGTGGTAGCTATAGCTATATCGCTAGCTACTTGTGTGTGATCCAGTGCCTAGCTATAATACATTAAGCCTATAGCTAACTGATATTAGCAGAAAGCTATGCATACGTGCACTCGCAAAAATCATTTATATATACCCAGCTATACTTTCTTTGATCGTCACTTCAAAGCCGGATGTACTATTTTCGAAAAAATATTTTCGAAAACACATAGTTATTTTCGAATTTTTCGAAAATTTACCCTTTCGAAAATTTCCCGCTATATGGTAAGCCATGAATTCCTTAAAAGAAGCCAGCCACTAGCATTATTAGTACAGTGGAAACTGAAGTAAGCCACGAAATAAGATTCATTGAAGCCATAAACTATTATCTTCCCTTAATTGATAGCCACAAACCAGCAAACTGCAGTTGATGGGATTAGCAAATGAGTTTAATGAGCTAAATCACTAGCTGTTTCTTGTGAGAAATGCCTGTGGGGAAAAGTATTGGTATCGGATCGGTATCGGCCATTTCTGGCCTCAAATGTATCGGTATCGGATCGGTAGTGAAAAAGTGGTATTGGTGCATCACTAATGAACATACCTTAATTTGTTTCACCTCTTTGTGCTGCATAATATTTATAGGGGTGTTTGTTGGAGGACCTGCAAATTTGATCAGTTCAGCAATTTCTGCTGATCTGAGAAAACAGGTAGATAACTACTTGTAGACTGAATTGTGTGTACTGTATAGCCAGGTAACTTTTTGTTAGCTACTTGTATTGATTGGTCTGTGTTGATGTGAACATATGTACTGTATAGATGTTCCAGCCATTTTCATGTGTAATAGCTTTTGCATCTCTGTATAGCCAGCCCTTAAAGGGGACAGTGAGGCACTATCCACAGTAACTGGGATCATCGATGGTACTGGTAGTGTAGGAGCAGCCATTGGTCAGGTATGTTAATGTGATGATGAGATATGTCATGATCATATCACTATATAATAGTTAGACACCAAGACCAAGGGAACTAAGCGATTTAGTAACCCCAATGGCCTGAGGCTGTAGCGTCCCGAGCGCAGCGAGGGCGCTACTAAGGGCCAGAGGGGTTACTAAATCGCTTAGTTCCCGTTGGTCGCGGTGTCTAACTTATTTAGACTATGGTTTAAAGTACATACCTTTATAGCCAGAGCATTAGGGTGGGGTGAAAGAGCAATGCAGAACAGAAGGACGGTTTCTTCCTGAAGTCCTTACAGTGTCCACAAAAATAATTATTCGACCGGTAACCAGAGTAACGGCTAGAGCTACAGTAGATATGCCACTTAGTCTACTATTTGTCCAGAATTATTCGCAGAACATGGAGAAGAATTGTATTACAGTATTATCAAGTACTCCAGTGCACCGTTCGTGTTATAATTATTTTTCACGTACAAAATTGCCTGAGGGCGGGTTACTAAATGAACATGTGTAGGTGACTAAATGAGCATGTCAGGTGACTAAGTGATTTAGTAACCCTGTAAACGAGCTATATCATAGTCTAAAGACAATTATTCCGATCATCAATATCAAGCCTAATGGATGGGAATGGGTGTTTTATTTCCTAATGGGAATGGTAAGCTTCTTATTGTTCCAGTAAAGTGTTCAATATTCAATTCATAGCTGTTCTGTAGTGCATTATTCCTCAGTGAACTCTTCTACAGGGACATAAGGTATGTATGTAGTGTGCATACAATAGTTTTATTGTGCTTGATTAATCTGCGTAAAACAAATCACAATAATTATGGTGGGTAGACACTTATCTCCCCACTAATTTTTGTTCACAAAAGCAAGGCTCAGTCCAGCTGAATAGCAGTTATGCAAAAACTACAAGTTACAGATGACTATGATGACCTAAATCCTGACAGTGAAAAATTACTCTATGATGATCCTGAACCAAATTTGCCACTTGTGTAAGAGTGTCATTATTATAAACTAATTGTCTATCCGCCTTGTTTCAGAGCACAAAATCTATTCAGTATATAATGAATAAAGTGAATTGCAGTATTTTTTTTGTTATTGGCTAGTCACTTAACCACCATTTTTGTAGTCCATCAATTCTGCAAATATTGCGCACAACTAGCTAGACAGTTCAGCCAAGCTTGTTTTTGCATAATCCAAGATTCATAGGTTCCAGCATTAACTGTATGGCTTGATTGCTACCTTTAATATTGACTTTTAAAGTTGCAAAACAATTTTTTTACCACTATACCAGTAAATAGACCAGCCACACACTTACATGGTAGCAACTCTTGGCTCTAACATTAAGTTTTAGAGTTTAGAGCCATCTGATGAGGGGTGAAGATGTAATGAGAATAGTCATTGTGTACATGCAAATATGCATCATTCCAACCATTTTGAGTCTTCACTTTGCTTGCTTATATTTAGTAACAGCACACTGTATAAATTATATGGCATTCCACCATGATTCAAATGCTCCCACTTATCCAAAGTTAATGCCTGGTCTCAAATATAAGCCCTATTCTTTTACATGCAGGCTGGGTCAAAAATACTGTGCATGGGACGAAATAAAAGACCAGGCTTTTATATGAAGAAATGTGGTGGTACTATTTTCTGGCTACGCCCCACATAGCTATAGCTACGCACTTTTATCAGCATTGTAAGTGGGTCAGTACTGTTGGCCCGGTTGATCCACTGACCCAAATAGTAATCCGGATGGGACCCGAATCTGACCCACATGTGACCCAGTTTAATTAAAACCATAGATTATTAATCCCACACTATTGGGATTAATAATCTATGTTAAAATAGAGGGTTGCCTCAAGGGCTAGACTAAAAGTCCACAAGTTCCAAGTTTCATGATATAGTTAGCCCTGCAATTTTTTTTTACAATATAGAAAGGATTGTCTGCAAGAAGTGAGTAGCTACGTATTATCAAGTGGATCATATGTACTATCAAGTGGGTGTGGTTCCACATACTTATTATCAAGTGGGTGTGGCTCCACATTCGTATCATCAAGTGGTTGTGGCTCCACATATGTATTATCAAGTGGGTATGGCTCCTTGTAAGTCTACATGTAGCTACAGCAATTAAGAATTTCCAGAAGTTAGTTACCTACATTTCAAGTAGCAACACAGATCCGATGATGACATGCATGCCCACAGAGAACAGCTGATACAATTTCAATAAGTGGGCATGACTCTATATATCCCGCACAGACAGCAAAGCATATTCCTGAATGGTGGATGTGGCTCCACATAAGTTTGTTGAGCGTTTACAACTGCATTTCCACCAATACAATCGAGCTCATTAACTTATAGCCATACGTGATCTCATCCGGGTCAGACCCAGATATTCAGTGAAGTAGATAAGACCCACTTGACCCGGACAAATAGTGTGACCCAAATGACCAGGATAATCCAGATGACCCAGCCCACTTACAACGCTGATTTTTATACACACACTGTCATGAAAATATTGATATGAAACTTTACATGTGGTTTAACCATCAAAAAAGTTTACATATTTGGCATAGGTTTTTTTCTGATTCAGCAGTTCTAGCTATGTGCAGTTGCAATCAGTCACATATTGAATACATACTTAATTGTTTTACTGTAAATTGGCATGTAGCTGTGTAATATCACTCATGCATATACTAGCTTGATGGTCTTATTCATGCTGGGACATGCATACACATTAACTTCATTGTCAGTGGTCTTATGAGTTGCTATGCTTTACCACAGGTCTCTAGGTGGGGTGTTGTGTAACAGATTAAGAAGTTACTCTACAAGAAGTAAACACCAATAACATTTAAAAAATAAATATTCATTGTATGGATCTTAATTTATGACTTATGCAAACTGTATGTCTAAATGTAAAAGGAAACTTTGAATACAGATGTAGTTACAGGATACCACAGTACTTGGTTTACTGAATGATCATGCATGTGGTGATGTATATGTACAGTATACCTATGCTATAGGGTAGAGATGGGACGGTAGATTTCCCCTCAAATTTCCCATTTTGTGTATACAGCATTGAATAATTGCTCGTCAAAATGCTCAGTTGTTTAGTTCATCATAATTTCTGTCTTTTTTGTGCTGTACGGTACTTATTTTGGATGAATTTTAGATAAAAGTTTTTAGCCAATTACTAAAACCACAAAATAAACAGATCTTCATAGTTTTGTATGCCATCAGAATCTATATTATAAGACTGAAAAGCCGTCCGTCCGTCCGTCTGCATTCCATTTGATGTCAGGCATGTACTCTTGAACCGCTGCATGTTTCGAAGCGTCTTTGTGTCTAAATAAGCGCTCATTATCCAGCTCTACAATGACGGTTTCGAAAAGTTCGTGCAAGCTATCGTTTGTCCGTTACCGCTCTTTAAACACAACGGTGTAGAAGAAAAATGACTTAAATTCTTTCTATAAACCACAAGTAAACACCTATCTCAGTCCATTTGTACAGGTCTTTATAAGACAAAAATATAGGTGTAGTGTTGGGTGTAGGACAGATAGGTGAATGGGTTAGACACCTGCCTTACGTGCAGAAGTTCTGAGTTCAAGTCCAGTTGGCGATACTTTTTTTTTTTTTGATTGGGCACCTTTTCAATGCACTTTTTTTTCGTTCAGCCATACCTTTTCAGTGCATCTTTTAGTCACTCTGGGTACCTTTTCAGTATAATTTTTTCTCTAGGTAAGTTGTTGAAAGTTCAAATATAGCTTTTGTTGTTGTAGTAATTCATTAACACTATGTAGAACTGTAACAGTGTACCTGCACGATAGGACAGGTACTAGCTATTAGCAGTTTCACCTGTGTGGTAGACATGTAGGTATGTAGTTAGAGTTCTGCTCTTTAACTTAACTTACCCATACGTGCTCAGAGTATACTTATAAGGCTCATGTACGTTACAGTGACATACCCATGTATGAATGCTGTATACCTGATGTCTGAATTGGTTCCCAATGCAGTATTATGCTATTAGTTAGATGGTCCTGCACATAGAGCAGGTACCACTGAATGCATTGGCATAGGGGGACTTAGACAACTGTTTAACACATTTGTGAGTAGATCACGCAAGGGCAGGGCAAAATCTGCAGTTTGTTTGTCTGTCCCGTGTGTTGTATTAGGGTATCATGTATGAAATCTTTTTGCAACTTTGTTTGTAGAATATATATGCATCTAAGTTTAATAAAACATCACACACAAAAGCATGTATAGGTGCACCTATTAGTAGTGTGTGTACAATTGCTTCATCTTGCGCTTTGAACCCTGTGCTCACAACCCTTAATAAGGTTTGGTGTAGTATAGTACAAGTAATGGTACTGATGCTTAAATAGTTGGGTTTTTACTTTAGTCACTATAAGTTTAAACTTAGGGTTAAGGCTTAATGTACAAGTCCTGCATGATGGGGCAGGGCATACCAGTGTTACAATTATTTCATTTCAAGTTCATTTATTGTTAGTAAATTAGATGTCATGTAAACTGAAGCAGTGCATGCACATGCATGATAGGACAGGTACTAGCCACTTAGTAGTTTGCACCTGTGTGGTTACTGTGGTAAACATATAGGTAGATAGAGTTCTGCTGTTTAACTTACCAACATGCTCAAGGTATACTTACAGGATGGCATAAGGCTCACAGTCTGTATGTTAAAGTAACATCACCATACATGCTATACATGTGTGACAGGTGCTTGTGTCTGATATTTAATTGTCGGTTCACTGTACACTTATTTAGTTAGATGGCCCTGCACGTAGGGCAGGTACCAATGCTTGAAGCATCATCTGTTATCTCATCATCATAGTGTGAGCTACAGTCAGTTCTGTCACGTACACTCAGTCTTCATTGGGGATAAGGCAGTGATCACTCCTTCTACCTTTGCATGAGAGCTTGGCTCAGCACAAGCTAAATTTGCATCTAAGATACTGCTTTTCTTTGCCATTACCAACAATTATTTACCTAGCTACCTATAACTCAAGCAATAATTCACTGTTTCACTGCAATTCAGCATACATGCAGTCAACTATAACTACTACAGAGCAACCACTTATTTTACGTAATAAATTTATCCAATCGGATTCATCATGCAGTCACTAAGGAAGTTGTTGCTAAGTATCTTATGTTGAATTTAACCAATCAAATTCACTGTACAATTACAAAGAAGTTGTTGCTAAGTAGATATTGATCATGCAGGCCCCCTCCAACATAACATAGTGCCTTATATACGTATAAAAACTTAATGTGTTGTTTATCATCCTGCTAATGAAATAGCTCAACTATACATGCCTAACAGCAAAACTATATTATGTAGTCAACAACAATGCCTATCCAATGCTATAGAATGGACATGGCTGTCAACATTGGCAACAGGCATAGCTACCCTCTCAGTTCCTTACACTGATCATGAGATGCTGGACATCCATCACAAACTGCATGCCATCTATAATGTTGCACTATATACATAGTAGCTACAGTATCTTGCACAATCATGTATAGCTACCAAGTGAATTCATATCTATATGACTCAATAACCCTATCACTTACAGTGTATACAAATGCAGTAACCAAATCCTTAATTGTAAGGTATGCAGTGTCTACAAAACCCTATCCCTGGAAATACATTCTTACAGTGCCTCATGCATCATTACTGAATTATCACCAGGCCATTACTGATGTAAGCAAATAGTAATGACCAACTATAATTTCATTTAATATCTATGTGTATACCACCCTGCACGATAGGGCAGGTACTACAGCTAGTAATGTAATAATTGTACAGGGATTTTTTAAATTGAGTAGCTATATAGCTAACAATATTTCATTCATGTTGTTCTGAGAGTATATATTTGAAGTTTATCATCATACAGTAACCAGTGTAGCAGCTAGCTAGTCTTGAAGGAAAAGTGAGGCTTGCTGGTTTTTTTGACTGAAGAAAAGTCATTGTTAGCACTGAATTGCTGAGCCAGTGATCGGAAATCGTATCTATACCATCCCATGAAAACAAGGTGGTTCATCCATGCTCATAATTATTACCATCTTTGATTAGAAATAATGGCCGGGCGGCACCAGCTGCAGATATCGTTATGTCACGTGCGTACTATGTGATCATGTGACAGAATATCTACCATTAGATGACTACTTACTTCACTTCTACTTCTGGCATGTCGAACTTAATACCAACAGTAAGTGAAGGTTTTATGCGTCATATCCTAGATTGTGTTAATAATGGTTATAATCTCGCGCGAGCGTTTGTGATGCTAGTCGGATCATACATGTAAGGGTAGCGAGCGTAGTCTCCCCCGCAGACTAGCTACATGACAACAAGGTCTATGGGTTGTGAGTGCACCAGAATTTGTGACCAGATTTTACAGAACCGAACCAAATCGCACATCAGGCAAAATCAAACTAACACCACCAGTGGATAGCTACACTATCGTACTACAAGTTTTGACCCTCAACACTACTCAAACTACACGAGGCTGGTTTTAATAGACGTCTTTTCTGGGTGGTGTGGAGTGCCCAAATGGCGGTTTCAGGCCTTGTGAAGGACCTGGCTTGGCAAGAATCAGTGGTTTACTGGTGGACAGCCTTATAATGTTGGCCAGACGTGTTCTCTGTTGATTTTGCTACATATCACCCACTAAGGAGCCAGCACAGCCCTGTAATCTCGTGTCTGGACTCCAATCGTGGTCTGCCTCCATTTTGAGGCCTATCTTTTGCCCTCCCTGCCTCCCCCCAGCCTCCACCCCTTTGTGAGCACTCGTGATACTACTTCGCTCGTCCAACTGCTCAGATTTTCTATCTTATTTGGCGGGAAACTGTACAAGCAGCTACAAGTACTGGAAATAGCTTGAAAGGTAACAGATTGATGCATCTTTTGTGTAAATTTCATACGCGTGCTTGCTATCCTTGGAGAGTTATGCTGGCTTCAATTCTTTAAAACCGTTTATCTCGAAACTTCTAATCTGCGATTTGGATCGTTTTTCCAAAATCCAGTCACATTTGTATTTGTAAGGGTTTGCACCTGTAGATCCAGGGGCGGCTCCAGAGGGGTTTCTGAGGCCCAGAAACCGGTCAAGTGTCATGTTTAATATAGAC
This sequence comes from Dysidea avara, assembly GCF_963678975.1. NCBI lineage: Eukaryota > Metazoa > Porifera > Demospongiae > Dictyoceratida > Dysideidae > Dysidea > Dysidea avara. Next base: position 28,250,116 of record NC_089278.1, on the reverse strand, counting down.
GTGTTTAACGATTGATTGATTGATTGATTTATTGATTGATTATTAAACTCGCAACAATCGGTAGTCTGGCGCCGCCCGCGCCTTCGCAAAAAGTAAGGGTCTGGTGAAATACAGATACTAAATCATTTCTACCGCCCAGATTCGGCGGTAGCCAATTAATGCGTGCCAATGACGTTCACTCAGAAATCACCTTGGTGCTTTTGTTCAAACTGAAGGGCAATCATCTGACGTAACAAGTAGTTACGTGTGCTCAGTGGCGGATCTAGATGGGTTTCTGGGGTTTCTGTCGAAACCCCCTTTTAAATTTAGCTTAGTCGGCATTCTCAATACATAAACATAGTTGAATTGACAATTTGGCATAGCAAACAACTATATACCAGTAGCATGCATGCAGTTGCACTAACACCATTTATAGCTATTAAACCCTCAGCAACACTTCACTTTTTATCTCCCACTGCATTAAAAACGATCGAGATACTCTAATAGAGCAGTCAAGTAACTACTCTAATAGAGCAACCAAAGCTACAGCTTGTAGTCACCATATTTGCCCTATATATTGCTAACTAATAATAGTCTAAAATTCGATCTCAGAGATTCTAAAACCTCGAAATTTTCTGGAGAATTGTCATCAGATACCTTTATTTCACTACACCAATTTTCAGAAACCCCCTTTTAAAAATCCTAGATCCGCTACTGGTGCTGTACTAGTTGAATTCCTTTTGAAATGATTTGGTATTTGTATTTCACCACACCCTTACTTTTTGTGAAGGGTGAGTGGCACCAGACCAAACAATCGGCTGTAGTTGTTCCTCCTTGTCGAAGAGGTGTGGTCATAAAAATGCGACGCACACACCAATTGCCAGCCATTTTTGTAAGGCAAAAGAAATTTGATGTCAACTTGAACTTATCAATCAGTCAATGATAACAATAGATAGTTTGAGGACTACACCATTAATATATCCAGGCATGGTAAAATAAGTTCCTTTCAGATGCTAAAGTAAGTTTTTAGGAGGTATAATTTAAATTTTACATTCATAAATTAGCTGTACAGATAAGTCACCACATTATTCTTTTTCAGGTATTGAATGACTAATATTTTGGGTAGTGATTACTTGATGCAGTATTATGGTATGCAGAAGCACTTCAAAAATATTTGCTTTACATTGATTTTCCTGATATTGTCCCTACAAATGCCAGTGTTCCATCAGTGCATAAATATAGCTAGTTTATGTCATCGTACAACCTTTTGTCTGTCACTGCTTTTTACACTGTAAAGTCTTTAAATAAATAAAATGGGTGTGGCTCCATGTATGACTAGCTACAGACAGCGCTGCACAATCTGAATAAGTGGACGTGGCTCACAAAAGATGATGGGACTTTCCACATTGTTAAGCACAGCAGCATTCGTGGTGAAACTTTTGTCATGGTTTTTGACAAAACCACAAAATCTCCTAAAGTTTAGCCCATCAAACTTTCCCCCATACGGTAACATGGTACTTTTAATAGCAGAAAACTATTATTCTTGTAATTTAAGGTATCTGGTTTATTCTACCCTTAAATGGGTAGGAATATAATGCAGTGGTAATTTGATGTGTCAAATGTGCCCATAAGGGTAATCTTCCAAGATTTGGTCACAAATATCTTACCATGTTTTGTTCCTAGTATATTGTTTTCTTCAATAGTGCATGCACCTGATTTTGGTTCTAATATTGACCACTTTATTAGAGTCGTGGTGGCAGGTACACTAGCACTATCTATGCAAGTTATAGTCGCTAAAAACTTCCAGTCTCCAAGGGGTTATAGTCTGTGTTGAAACAGATTCTTAATATTTGGTAAAGACTCCACTTCATTTTTAATAACAGCAAGAGACAGCACCAGTGAATCATATTTAACTACATGTAGTCTGTTCCCAATTTGAGCCCCGTCCCATGTCAGTTTAACTCTTATGTATCTTCTGTTTTGTGATAAAATCTGCATCAGGTGATGATTTAGCAATTTACAGTAGATGAAAATTCTTAGCAAATGTATAAATGTCACAATGAAAGAAAAATACATGTGTACACACTACACATATAACATACTAAATCCTTAAGACAAAGTTCCAGTCTCTCTTTCAAGGACTGCCGCACATCACATGTTCAATTGGGTGTAGGCTTATATTCCATAACTTAAGCTCATGGATACGGTCCTTTAGCTTGTATTGCCTATAGTCATGGTCTTACACAGTTGTGCCAGCTCTTGGTATGCTTCACCTGATATTATTGAATTTGTCCTATATATGTGACCTACAGTATCTTGCATAAAAAAGTTTGTGAATTTGTCACGAGGATTCACGATAGCTTCCTGAAAGAATATTCACGAAGGTTGGACAAAGTTTACATGGTTATAACACCTTTCGTTGTCATGCTGTGTTGAAGTATGGGTGTAGCATGTTTCTAAAGACATACTGGTATAAGTAGCAAGTTTCTGGGAGATGTTGTGATGGTTTTCACCAATGACATGTTAGAATGCTCTGACAAGGTTTCTGTGGAGTTTATACACCCAAGAATTATGTGGGCAAGACAATGTCATTACTGGGGTCATATTTTGAAGTAGTTGCAAACTGAAGGGCTCTAAATTGTACATTCGGTGTGTTTGTTACTAATTATCCAATTGAAATGTACAAACAAATGATATAAGATAGGCAAACTGGAGATACAACCATTAAGCTTTACACCTTCATTCTTAGGGTTAGTGTTTCCATCCATTCCATCAATACCAATGATGTCTGTCTTGTACCAGGGAGTATGCTAGTAGTACATACCTGTAAGGCTATTTGCTTTCTGGTCTTGTCAATTTTTTCGGTTTGATCAGTAACAAACAGCAAAGATTACAAGTTCATTAGTAACCCCACCACAGCTTTCTATCTGGGATAGTGACCACAGACATCAAAGGGAATCACAAAGTTACAAACAATGTTTTATGATGTCGAAACTATGTTAGGCCATGCAAAGTTAATTATATGTTTCTGACCCCAAAATTGACCAGGTCACCAGGCTTGTTTTCTTTTTGTAACTTTTTGATGTGGCAGTGATACACTGTATTTGACGTAGCATTACATAATTTATAGAGAGAAAAAAGTCAATGTATAAAGTTAGTGCATCTTTATAAAGGGAAGAGTGTTTACAAGACATGAATACTGTATGGTGATTACACAGTTCATTCAGTAAACAATAACCAGGAAGGGAACCAGAAACATATAAATAATTTTTCATGGCCTTATGAGTAGCTGGCTACATGAAATACATACTAATTAATCCTTCATTAATCACATCCTTTAGAAAGTGTTGTTGTTGATGAGGGTGTTACTATTCAGTGGACTGGACTACTAGACTGGTATACTTAATTTCGTTTTTGCACATTATATGGTTGGATTTATTGAGTTTCGCCAGTTATTAATGGCTGTTCAGGAGCCTGCAGCCCACTGTTAAACACTGAATATGGGCAGTGAAATGTACAAAAGCTGTCTTAATAATTTTGCTATTGTTCAGTTATGCTACTATACAGTTATGCTACTATACAGTATGGAGCTCATAAAGCACTTATGTCATACCCTGTAATGCTGCTATGTGACAGCGATAGTTAATCAGCAATCATCTTTCCCGTTTACAATGTTGTCCTTAGAGCAATCTCAACAAGCAAGCTGTGTAGTTTTTTATCTGCAGGAACTTTAAATTTTTTCAACACACAGTGGTGCTTATAATTTCTTATCATCCCCTGTGTTGAAATAGATGTCTGACCACGAAAGACTACTCACTGAGCTTGCTCTTTGTTAACTGGAAGGATGATCGCTGTGCATTACAGGGTAAGGAGTAAGTGCTGTATTGAGCCCCATGCTGTATAGCAGCATAACTGAACAGTGTATTATTAAAGACAGTTTTTGTACATTTCACTGCCCGTATTCAGTGTTAGACAGTGGGCTGCAGCAGACATGGGGCTAAGTACATTTAAAAGTACTTAAGTAAAGTACAAGTACTTTTGAGTTTTGGAAGTATAAGTACAAGTACATTGCGGTAATTAAGAAAGTATTTAAGTAAAGTACAAGTACTTTCAAATTTGTACTTAAGTGTACTTAAGTATAAGTACTCATGTACTTGGCCCCATGTCTGGTCTGCAGGCTACCAAATGGGAAAACTCAATAAATCCAACCACAAAATGCGCAAAAAACAAAAACATATATATTATATATATGTTAGTCCACTAGTCCAATCCAGTGTTCCAGTCCAGTAGTCCAGTCCACTGAATAGTGATACCCTTGTTGATGACGTCATTACATCAACTGTAGTTGTGTTTTTAGTAGCCCAGGTTAAGTTGCTGATCATATGCAAAAGAAATTAATAAACATATAACACCTCAGATGTGTACAAGTGAACATCATCCAGTGTTTATCATACAGTATGATAGTAACATCATCCAAAAAAAACCTTTTCCCTGACAACGATGAGGCAGCATTGGTTAGGTAAAACTGAGCCTAAACTAGCTTTCATATTGACCTGAAGTGCTTTCAACAAGTTGCTATGGAATTTTTTTAAATTGAACAAAATTTTCTACTGACTGACTGAGTAACTGATGCCTTGAGACAAGCATAACTCGATAACGGCTAAGGCAACAGGCTTGATTTTTTCACTGTTCAACATTGCTTCAGCTGGACACGTGCCTTTCGTAATACTGCAGTGCATACAATGTATTCTTCATTACCAGTGTCCTCATTTGTATCCCATTTATCTTTGTTAACAGCAAAAAATGTCAATTTGGTGGTAATGGAGATGGCTTCCCTTCATCATGGAAATGATCCATAATTTTCATAGTGACTACTTCGATTGCAGAGGTGCTTTTTGAAAAGTTCTTGATGGGTATTTCACTTTTCAATCGTTAATTGAAAGCTGGGGGTGCAGAGCCATTTCTTTACTTTTGATGTGGTATGCATGGTTCACCCACCAGTCATAATAATTTTATTTTACAAAAAAGTTAATAAACAATACATAAACAAGTTGATGTTGTGTTACTTCTAAAAACCAGGTGTCATGCAGCTGGCTAACTCATCTGGAATTAACCAATAGGTTTTTGGTTATGCAATAATACATAACTAACTTATCATAATTCTCAGATTTCATAATTTATGAAATATTTGTAATTTTTCAATTGTGTTTTTATGCATTGCTAAGGAAGCGTTTGTTACACAAACTACTTTTACACACAGAAGTATCTTCTAAACTGTTGTATAGTTTAGCTATTGTGTATTTTCCCATAAATTCTCTTGGCAAAGCCTCAGAGCTGCTCTTCATTTTCGTTCATATACGTAGGGAATACGCCCCCTTCACAACTCGAAGGGATAGGCTATTCCTGGTAGTCTAAAAGGCTAGCACTGTATTTCTCAATTGTTAAACACCTGTAAAACCCGAAGTGAAAGTAATTCACAAAGTGTGAGGAGAGTTGCCACACTTGTATTTCAGACTGTCTAAAAGAAACCATCTCAGAGCAAAGTTTACCTGTGTGGAAGTTTAGTACAGCCTTCATTTCGCTTTTACTTCTTACGTGAAAGCTGCTTTTACCATTATTCAACGATTTTGCTCAAGTGGGTGCGTATGGACAGAGATAGGTAGATAGATAGGTACACACACACACACACACACACACACACACACACACACACACACACACACACACACACACACACACACACACACACACACACACACACACACACACACACACACACACACACACACACACACACACACACACACACACACACATACACACACACACACACACACACGCGCATGCACGCACACACACACTTTTACAAGAACAATTTCAGTAAACCAGCTGGCCTTTGGCCGGTTGACTGTGTCCAAGGCCGGTTGTATCCAATGCGCCCACAGCCAGCCTAGCACTGTATTTCTCAATTGTTAAACACCTGTAAAACCCGAAGTGAAGGTAATTCACAAAGTGTGAGGAGAGTTGCCACACTTGTATTTCAGACTGTCTAAAAGAAACCATCTCAGAGCAAAGTTTACCTGTGTGGAAGTTTAGTACAGCCTTCATTTCGCTTTTACTTCTTACATGAAAGCTGCTTTTACCATTATTCAACGATTTTGCTCAAGTGGGTGCATATGAACAGACATAGGTAGATAGTTAGATAGATAGGTACACACACACACACACACACACACACACACACACACACACACACACACACACACACACACACACACACACACACACACACACATACACACACACACACACACACACACACGCGCACGCACGCACACACACACTTTTACAAGAACAATTTCAGTAAACCAGCTGGCCTTTGGCCGGCTGGCTGTGTTCAAGGCCGGCTGTATCCAATGCGCCCACAGCCAGCCTTTGGCTGGCTGTAGGCACGCTTGGTTTAAAAATTGAAATTTTCAACCAGAGTAGAGACCATAGCACATTGATAAAAAGTACTGAAACAAGCTGGAGTAGTGCATGCTATTAAATCACAGTAACACAATAAGAATTGTTATATCCCTACTGTGCTCTAGATACCATAATGCAAATAGGGTCGGTCAACTACTCTAGTTGATCATGAAAATTCCAATTTTTTGTGTACTTGACAGTGTTTAAAGTACACTATATAGTTTTATTTGGAGTTCGTCCATCCAATGGTTTAGAGAGAATGTTTAAGATACAACAACAACACTGTGCAGATATTCAGTATATCTTATATGGTGGGAACATACAGCTTTTTGTGTTTTCTATGCATATGGTACAGAGCAAATACATAGAGAAATAATGATTAAAATTTGGTAGCACCTATGACAAGCCACAGTGGACTGTCTTCACTGTCCTACAGTTTGGACTGACTCATTCACACATTTACTATACAGTAACATAACATAATACAATTAATGTGTTGATACTGTAAAAGCAGAAAATATGATGGGAAATATTTGGTGAATCAAACAACGTGTTTAAGTGACAAATTTATATTTGATGATTCTTCTTGCTCGCATGGGCCTGTGCTAATTACACAATACATATTAAGAATTTTAGTGATTATGTCATGAAGACTGAAGCAATACTCATGGTAGCTGAAGGAATATTATAGCTGCATTCAAGGCCAAGGTTACCATGAGTACACAGTAGCTATCTGGGATAACTACATCAGTAGGGGTAGGAGAAAGCCTTGCAGATGCCATACAAAAAAGGTTTAGAGAAATGTCTTGCTGCAGCTGTGGAACATACTCAGTAGACAGCTATCTTCAATGTTGGCTCTATCTTCATTAGAATAATCATAGGATTGTTGGGTTTCTCTTTGTTTTTTTCAGCCTCTTTAGCTAGCCATATATTAGGCAGATTAAATTTGACAACTTCAGTAAAAATTTGCCAACCACCAAATGTCATATTTTCTGCTTAGGCGGTCGTCTGTTTTAGAGTGCTTCTTTTTCTTACAAAAAAAATTTAATTAGTAATCATGCTGAGATAATACATTCAGTCAAACATTATACAAACAAGTATTTTATTCTATTGTGTACTAAACTAAGGAAACCAAGTACATAAATTTAAGGCTAATCTTCAGTTGGTTAATACACCTGTATAATATCTAGTATAGATATCACTGATGAAATTGATATCTATTACAGGATGAGTACGATCAACTCCTTAAAGCAGTTCGTGATGGAGATATCACGACTATTAATAAAATGTTAGACAGTGGGAAATTTACAATTGAAACAAGAGGACCATCAGGTTATCCATGGGTAAGTGGCTGTACAACATCTAGTTGTTTACACTGATATTAATGGTAGCTATTACTATGTGGGAAATTCCCTACATGTTACCACTGTCTGTTCAATGCCAAAGTAGGAATTTTGTTATGTAGCTATAATAACCACCATCATTTGTATTTCTTGTCTCACCACTTTTTATCACTGGAATCATACTTCACCAATAATTTTTAGTTTGTTAACTTCTTCAGTTATAGCACAGCTACAGTGTAATGTACATGTGTGGCCGTGACTGCTGTACAAGAGTATCTCAATCTCACTATAGTACCTACTTCTTACAGTACACAAAGTGCTTCAGATAACTTTAAGTTGTCTAAATGTGCCCCTCTAATACCTCGGTATGGTTTCTTTTCTTATATGAAGAAGACAACCATGTAATTGGTGATAAAAAGTACAGAAGGCAGACACTCACTAGAACCAGAAAAGGCATATGACTGCTTTAATGTTTAAGATACAACAACAACAACACTGTGCAGATATTCAGTGTATATCTTATATGGTGGGAACATACATCAAGGAAGAATAAAGAATAATGTATCAAGCTGTAAAAAAAGAGTGCGCCCCCCAAAAAGGCCGGGATGAAAAAAGATGTGAAATGCAAGGTGGCGGCAAAGAAATGGCTGTGATGGTAGGTTAATGGCAAAACTTTTAATTATGACAATTCAGGTTAATTTGTGTTACCTCCTTCGACTAGGATTCGGCACCAAATTCACCTGAATTGTCGTAATTAAAATTTTTGCCATTAACCTACCATCACAGCCATTTCTTGGCCGCCACCTTGGATTTCACATCTTTTTTCATCCTGGCCTTTCTGGGGGCCACACTCTTTTTTTTACAGCTTGGCTGTTTTGGTTTAGATAATAATAACTACACAACCCATAAATACGATCAGGACACACATAGCTACAAATTTAACACTCATAATTACTTTGCTCATTATATAGATTTAGCGTAATTAACAAAGATAGGACAAGTCAATGTACTAGGAAATGATGCTGTTGAATGGATTGAACTCCAATAAGCAGAGGCACTACAACGAAAATATTTCTAAAGTTCTGGAGAGCTTAGAATTACAAGTATTCGCAAAATAATTACCACCCCTCAAATAGAGTGTCCATTTGCAATTCACGACGTGATTTGGAATAAGGCTTATGTACTATGTAGATTCACCAAATCTGATGCCCACCAATCAGACTACACATGTCTGGCTTCATCCCTTCCTTTGATCCATTGTGTACTGGTTCACCAGTCATATATTACCTATGTAACAAAACAGTAAACAAACAAGGAAAAGAAACATAAATTGAAATAAAAAGCAACGAAACAAGAAATGTCATCTATCCCAGGGGCAGCGGAGAAAGAGTGGCAAGGGTGGCTGTAGCCCTTGTGGAAAAGATTATGGGAGGCTTATTCCCCCCCTCCCCCTAAAATTATTTATAGCTGTCATTGAGAGCCTAGCTCAATAGCATCAATAATTTGAGATACTAATAGAGCAGTCAAGAACAAGATACTCTAATAGAGCAGTCACAGTATTCCTCAGAGGAGCAGTGTAGCAAGCTACGTGTGTAGTTATAAATAGGGAGATATTGTTGGTGGAGGGCAACTATTGCCAGTAGGTTGTGACCTCTTTTTTGTTTTATTTTGTTTTTGTTGTTGTTGTTGTTTTTTTTTTTTGTTTTTTTTGGTCGTCGATGTACAGTTAGGCCATGGCATCACCAAGCTAGACCCCAGTCCCCCTTAAATGAAGGTTTCTCCTCTGCCCTTGATCTATTTCTGGTGGACATTTAATCCTTATAGCTTGTCAATAGTACAGCTATGACTGAAGAACTTGTAGGGGTTAATTGCCCACTAGTATAGCTGTAGGTGTAAACAACCCTCCTTGTTTAATTGCTTTTATATTTTCCTTATTACTCTGTCTCCATGTTATCTAATAACACTTTACATGATGTGTTAATACATGTCACTGTCTTTGTGTATATAGTGGGAAAGTACATTAATTGGAATTGCTGCTTATTATAAGCAACCCGAAGTATTTAGAGGATTACTTAAAAGAGGAGCAGACATCAATGCTATTGATGAGGTATGTTATCATTTGGTTGATGTATGTGAGTAAATATTGTATTACTCCTTTGGTTGGATATGTATCAGGGTTAAACCAGGTCCGTGTTACTGACCCAGATGACCCACCAACCTAAACATGTCATCCATCATAGAAGTTCTTAATGTATGTGCTTCAGTACACACTAGAATGATTGCCTAGCTTACTTTGTCTCAACATTTTACTATATGGTACTTTCATCAACTTGAAAGGCTACATGTGGCTTCATGTATGCTTCCAAACTTAAACATACTTTACTTATAAATTAATGTGGCTCCGTGCATGCCAGTGGGTGTGGCTCACAACAGAAATTGTCTGCTGCAAGACTAGACTAGAATTTGTGCTAATTCAGTGGGCATTAATCCAAGTAAACTTGCTGATAGTGGAATTGTGCATACGCATTGATAAATGGGTGAGGCTCCATATATGCCTGCAACAGAAACACGTGATCTGAATAAGTTGGCATGGCTTACGAAAGAAACTGGGCTGCAGCTGAACTAGGCTAATATACTTCCACACAAACTAATTGATCCATTACACATGTGGATAGTCTATAAAGCAGGTCAGACCTGATCCAGGGCTTCAATTGTGAAAGTGACCAGGCAGGTACCTAGCCTACTTTAGATGCACGCAGTGACTCAATCCACACAGACATTTCAACAAAGCATGCACACCCAATGTTCTATCAGCATGCAGCATATACGTACAACCTTGCATGCAACAGTGCAGTAGAAATTTGTCAGTAAACCAAGTTATAGGACAGTGAGTATTTCAACTACAAATTTTTAGCAAATTGCTAACATTTGTTGTTTTACATTAGCTGACTATGCACTCATACCAGCTGTATGAATGGTGTCCAATCTACTTCCTCAACACTAACCAACTGTGTGGTGACCACTTGTCCTGACACTTGTCTAGTCTCAAACTATTAACCATCCATGGGCCCATGTGAGCTAATGTTATATCACAAGAACCATACACACACTGGAATTGATGTAACTTGTAGTGTGTATAGGTAGTAGGTGATAGTAGTGTATGGTGTAGATGGTATAGTTGGTATAATAGTGATGTTGATGTGTTTTATTACCACAGTATGGGAATAGTGTATTAGCTGATGCTGCTATTGGAGGTAGTACAGAAATAGTTCAGCTACTACTACTCAACGATGGTGTAGATGTGAATACAGTAGGCAAAGTAAGTATAAACTGTTTGTATAATAATAAAGTGTTTTGATGTACCACTAACACACTTTAGTGTAATATACACAAGTGATGGTTGTAGTTACAATTAATATCACTTATTGGACATCTCATGTTTAAAGTTATCATTTTTGTTGATCAGGTGATTATCCATTAGTGGGTGATGGTTGATGTGTATGTAAATACTTCAATTTTTTATGTGTCTAAATTAATTGCTTCTAAACAGTAAAAAATTTGTCAAGACAACAATTTCTTTCAAAGGCAGTTTGGTCTCACAAGTATTTGACTTGCTATTTTATGTACAGTATTTGACTTGATATCTCCAGGACTTGTACATTTACATTAACAATCGTACGTAACAGCAACATTACCTTCTCCCACCCATCATTGAAGCATTTAGGTATCTCTATAAAAGCAATCCACTGGTATAACTTGTATTGGCTGGGGTGATTGATCACTTAGCGCGGCAAGGCTATCAGCCTTCACCGGCTTGGGTGATTAGTCGTACTGGCGTGAGCCCCGTAGGCTATTAGCCTACACTAGAGCACATGGGCAATTGTGCTTTATTGCCCACATAGAGTGCTTTATTGAACGAATAAAGCACTCTTTGCGGTGCAATAAAGTACTCTTTGTGGTCGATGAAGCTTTTGGCAGGCTGAGAGTGTACTTTATGAAATTTAAAGTACACTTTTTACTTTGATCTCGCCCACGCAAAATTCTATAAGTGTCCTTACAGTTCTAGTTGAGTTTTATTTTAGTTTGAAGTATTCCATTAAATCAGAAATTGTTTCATACATTTTTGGGTTAATATTCTGTCAAAAATAAGTACAGCTAATTTCTTAATCACCATATTTGGTGTTATGTGTATACGTATGGTACATTTCATGATGAGCCAGGGTGGTTCTTAAAAGATTGTTTACTGGTTTCTAACTCCCTAGCACATGTAAATGTAGTATAGCAGCTGCTTTAGGTCATAACATTGTGACGGAGGATGGAGACCAGTATTGAAACTAGGTCAGGTTACTCAGGTTATCCAAGTCAACCAGGTCACATTGTCTAACCTGCTTTACAGGTCTGACCCAAATTGGATCACATGCGAACTAAATTAATTGGTTGGACAGTATGGATGTGTAAACACATCATAGTCAAGTCTTGATGGATCGTGAGCCACAACCACTTATCGGACGTGACTGTCTGCAGCCATATGTGCAGCCACGCCCCATTTATTGGTGATATTAAGGTTTATAGGTATGCACGAAATTATTCTCATGGCTTCCTGCAAGCTTATGTGGAGCCATACCCACTAATCGATTGTCTTATGAGATACAGTCTAGGTTAGCTTCTTTTGTGTGCCATGCCCTTTATATATGGGTAATGTTTGTGATTACGGTGTGTTAGGTATATGCAAAGCCACACCAACTTGCAGGAAACATATTTTGCTTTTCACAAATTTACATGGAACCATGCCACTGACTAACGTAGTTAATTATAGACACCATTGTGCTTAATGTGCTAGTTGAACACTCAAAATGTAGGTCTTGGTGCATGCCTCACTTTCAGGTTATATCCGGGTCATATTCGGGTCTGACCCAGATTGCTATCCGGGTCAGCAGTAGTGACTCGATTTCAATGCTGAGGAGACACTTTAAAGTGGGTGGGTTGTACTGTGAGGCATGGTAATCACTAAGCCTATCCAGTTACTATGTACTCTTAAATGAACACGTTTCACAGTTGGATGCTACGTACCTTTCTAGAATTTTACAGCAATGTTTAATGCCTTAACAACACATTAAATGCAATAAAAATCACTGAGACAGTAATTGAATTTATGTAGAGGTGCTTAATGCACTTGAAGGTGCAGGACAAGAATTGTTGAGTGACAAAAGGAATTCTCATGGCCACTAAACATTACATCTCTTCAGTAATAAAATGACTTTAGTTTCAAGGTACTTGATTTATTTGTTGACTGTTCTATTAGAAGTTCAATTTTAAAAATTTTCATGAAACCGGTGAAATCATGACTGATGATTACAGTAGTATACTGTAGTGTTGAGTGTTTGTTGTTTTTGTACTTGTGTACATGTACGTACGAGTGTGTCATTGTTTACTAGTGTGAAAGTGTATTTGACTGTACAAGTATTTTAATCTCTGTACATTATAGTATCACTATACAGTTATGACATGTTATTCCTTTATAGAGTGGACGGAGTCCTCTTCAAAATGCAGCTGCTAATGGACACGTGGGTGTGTTCAAACAATTATTAGAAAAAGAAGCAAACATCAACCATATTGACAATGTGAGTAATGTACTAATGTGTACTTAGATGTAAATTGTGTTTCACTGTGTGACATTCATTAAAAAGGTAACTGGTGTTAAAATGATAGTGACATATTGCCATGCAATTTTCAGTCCTCATTGAACATTTACTTGACTAAATAATACAAGTTACAGAGTGGAAATATTCTATTGTAGTATTGAGATATGACCTGTTATGTGGTGGGATGTAGTTTGTGTCCACATGCCCCATTATCACAGGCCTGTTCACAATTGTTATACATGGGTGGGTATACAGGTGGAGATGACAGAATAAGTACATACGGTGTATGCATGGGCAACACCAAAACTAGGGTAGCTAAATCATGAAGAAAGCCAGTTGTGACACTATAAGTAAACTATATGGAATAGTTCTATGGAGTGTAGGACATCTTTGTAACCAGCTACGTAGTTGTTGTTTACTTAGGCTGGTTATACTGAACTTTAGAGTTTGCTATTTTCCCTTTCTGTAATGTTGACATTCACACCACCACAACTATTATTTATTAACTGTCTGATTGTCTATGTGCATATATGTGGACAAGTAGTTAAAGGGCTAATTAGTTACAATAAATACCCTACCTGGTCTAATTTATTGTACAGTGTTTTTGACCTAGTTGCTTGAAGAGGCAAAGCAAGTGCCATGGTGTATATGAAACTTATTGTGTAGAAGTTTCCTGTTCATTCCACTCACACCAGCTATATTCTTGTACTGTGTTATGTGTGATGTCCAATCTGCTTTCTCAACACTAACCAGCTACAACTGGAATAGTAGTGTTACAGCTATGCTTGAAGACCTTAAGTGGCCTGCCTTATCACATCGACATATGATTTCAAGACTAAAATTGTTCTATTAATGATCCTTTGGCCTTGAAGATTTCTCCAAATATGACCGGGCCTGCAAAAACCGGGCATGTGGGCACAAACTACACTCCATCACTCTACAGGTCATATCTCAGTATTGGAATAGTATATTTCCATTCTGTAACTTGCATCCTGATGTCAATTAAATGCTTACTAAGAGCTGAAAATTGCAGTGCCATAGCATAATAGTACAACATGTTATGAGTGATGAAACTTTGAAAAAAGTAGGTAAAAGTCATGTGCCCACATGCCCTATTTTTGCAGGCCCGGTCACATATTTCCACCACCTTATATCCTACACACCACCAACATCTGATTCACTCCTTTATAGTAAGAGCCAATTCATACAAAATTCAGCTTTTTCCCAGAACAATGAATTATTGGAATAACTTACATGTTGAAACAATCAAATCTCCCAGTGTTGAACAATTTTTAGTTAAATTACATGATTAAATGTTGTAACTATTGATTTTTGTAACATACTCCGGGCTGGTCCCCTGGACATATCAGTGATTCTGTCTGTCCAGTAATAATAAAATAAATAATCAACTGTGTGGTGACCACTTGTCCTGACGCTTGTCTGGTCTCAAACTACTAACCATCCATGGGCCCATGTGAACTATTGTTATATCACAAGAACCATACACACACTGGTGTTGATGTAACTTGTAGTGTGTATAGGTAGTAGGTGATAGTAGTGTATGGTGTAGATGGTATAGTTGGTATAATAGTGATGTTGATGTGTTTTATTACCACAGGAAGGGGATAGTGTATTAGCTTATGCTGCTAGAGAAGGTAGTACAGAAATAGTTCAGCTACTACTCAGCGATGGTGTAGATGTGAATACAGTAGACAAAGTAAATATAAACTGTTTGTATAATAATAAAGTGTTTTGATGTACCACTAACACACTTTAGTGTAATATACACAAGTGATGGTTGTAGTTACAATTAATGTCTCTTATTGGACATCTCATGTTTAAAGTTATTATCATTGTTGTTGATCAGATGATTATGCATTAGTGGGTGTTGGTTGATGTGTATGTAAACACTTCAATTATTATGTGTGTAAATTAATTGCTTCTAAACAGTAGAAAATTTGTCAAGAAAACAATTTCTTTCAAAGAAAATTTGATCTACAAGTATTTGATTTGCTATTAATATTTTATGTGCCGTTACAGTTCTAGTTGAGTATTATTTTAGTGTGAAGCATTCCATTAAATCAGAAATTGTTACACACATTTTTTGGTTAATATTCTGCTAAAAATAGTGCGTTAATTTCTTAATCATCTTATTTGGTGTTATGTGTATACATATGTAAGACATACCACTTTGTGTGGGCAGTTCAAAGTTACTGCCAGTGTCATAATTTGTATATTGAACTGCTGCAGACCACAGGGAGTGTATTATAACTTATAATGCACTGTTTGCAGTTTTGTAGACCGCAACAAGTGCGTTATATGTTGTAATGCACTGACCACAGTACAATTTACAGATATTGCACTAGCTGCGGTTTTGTGCAGCAATGTACAAGTGCCGGCAGCCGAGACCACTACGACACCTCACCTAATAGGTGGAAAGGTACCTCACAGATTACTCGAATTCTTTTATAACCTGACATGTAAAGTTGATTGTGGCGCATAACGTCACCAATACATATAATGTTTACCAAGCAGCCAATAACGATTAAAAAGTCAACACAGTGGCCACAACTCTAGTCTACATATATATAAACGTACTAATACACCTTACTAGTTTGGTGCCATCTGAGCCCAAGTTAAACTGTAGTCCACTTCGACAATGACTCAATAAAACTATTATATTCTAAATGATACTCACCTTTACGTTCAATTGTGGTAACCAGTTTTTGTCATGCCACCAGATTCGAGTTTAGCCAGTGTGAATAGTAAGAATTAGACTAGTATCATTTTGTAGCTTGGTTTTGTTTACTTAAACCATCTATTAGCTGCTTTTTTTTCGCTCAAGAAAATCACTATGGTGATTAGTCTGGTGCTTAGTCTATATGGCAACTGAGTGATCACGCAGGCATGCTGAGCACTACATGTTAAGAGTCAAACAGCGAATGCAGGTTAGTGATATAAACCATAGCGTGCTAGCTTTCAATATCTCAGGTAGCTGCAGTACTGTAGAGGGAACATCATCAGAGCCCACAATCGATGTTAGAAACCTGGCCTTTATAAGTGTTACAGCTGTCTTGTGAGACTCTCCCCACCTATTAGGTGAGTGGTACGTAATAGTTATACAACGTGCACTCGTGCTGTGCCTGTATAAACGCACTTGCCTTCGGGTCTGACAGCCCTCAGGCTCGTGTGTTTATATCAGACAGAGCACTCGTTTCCATTGTATAACTATATAATACATGATGAGCCAGGGTGGTTCTTAAAAGATTGCTTACTGGTTTCTAACTCCCTAGTACATGTAGTAGCAGCTGCTTTAGGTCACAACATAGTTTGGACATTGTGACTGAGGGTGGAGACCAGCGTTGAAGCCAGGTCAGGTTACTCGGGTTATCCGAGATAACCGGGTCACATTATGTCTGGGTCATCCGGTTCTATCCCGCTTTAAAAATTATCCGGGTCTGACCTGGATTGGATCACATGTGAACCAAATTAATTAGTTGGACAGAATGGATGTGTATAAACACATCATAGTCAAGTCCTGATGGAACCCAGCTTCTTTCATGAGCCACGCTCATTTATTGGACGTGACTTTCTGCAGCCATACATGCTGCCACGCCCATTTATTGGTGGTATTAAAGTCTATAGGTATGCACAAAACCATACTCATGGCTGCCTGTAGGCTTATGTGGAGCCATGCCCACTAATCAATTATCATACTAGATATGGTCTAGGCCAGCTTCTTTTGTGAGCCACGCCCTTTTTATATTGGTAATGTGTTACATTGTTTGTGTTTACAGTGTGCTAGGTATAACAAAGCCACACCCACTTACAAGAAATGTATTCTGCTTTCTGCAACGTAAGTGGAGCTATGCCCAGTGACTAACATTGTTAATTATAGACACCATTGTGCTTAATGTGCTAGTTGAACACTCAAAATGTAGGTCTTGGTGCATGCCTCACTTTCAGGTTACATCCGGGTCATATTTGGGTCTGACCCAGATTGCTATCCGGGTCAGCAGTAGTGACCCGATTTCAATGCTGAGGAGACACTTTAAAGTGGGTGGGTTGTATTGTGAGGCATGGTAATCACTAAGCCTATCCAGTTACTACAGTATGTACTCATAAATGAACACATTTCACAGTTGGATGCTACGTACCTTTCTAGAATTTTACAGCAATGTTTAATGCCTTAACAACACATTAAATGCAATAAAAATCACTGAAACAGTAATTGAATTTATGTAGAGGTGTTTAATGCACTTGAAGGTGCAGGGTAAACACTGTTGGGTGATTTCATGACAAAGAAAATTCTCATGGCCACTAAACATTACGTCTGTTTAGTAATAAAGTGACTTTAGTTTCAATTTACTTTGTTGACTGTTCTATTAGAACTTCAATTTTAAAAGTTTTCATTAAACCAGTGAAACGGTGACTGATGATTACAGTAGTATACTGTAGTGTTGAGTGTTTGTTGTTTTTGTACTTGTGTACATGTACGTACGAGTGTGTCATTGTTTACTAGTGTGAAAGTGTATTTGACTGTACAAGTATTTTAATCTCTATACATCATAGTATCACTATACAGTTATGACATGTTATTCCTTTATAGTATGGAACGAGTCCTCTTCACTATGCAGCTGGTGCTGGACACTTGGGTGTTTTTAAACAATTATTTGAAAAAGGAGCGAACATCAACCATATTGACAATGTGAGTAATGTGCTAATGTGTACTTAGATGTAAATTGTGTTTCACTGTGTGACATTCATTGAAAAGGTAACTGGTGTTAAAATGATAGTGCCATGCAACTTTCAGTCCTCATTGAACATTTACTTGACTAAATAATACAAGTTACAGAGTGGAAATATTCTATTGTAGTATTGAGATATGACCTGTTATGTGGTGGGATGTAGTTTGTGTCCACGTGCCCCATTATCACAGGCCTGTTCACAATTGTTATACATGGGTGGGTATACAGGTGGAGATGACAGAATAAGTACATACGGTGTATGCATGGGCAACACCAAAACTAGGGTAGCTAAATCATGAAGAAAGCCAGTTGTGACACTATAAGTAAACTATATGGAATAGTTCTATGGAGTGTAGGACATCTTTGTAACCAGCTACGTAGTTGTTGTTTGCTTAGGCTGGTTATACTGAACTTTAGAGTTTGCTATTTTCCCTTTCTGTTATGTTGACATTCACACCACTACAACTATTATTTATTGACTGTCTGATTGTCTATGTGCATATATGTGGACAAGTAGTTAAAGGGTTAGTTACAATAAATACCCTACGTGGTCTAATTTATTGTACAGTGTTTTTGACCTAGTTGCTTGAAGAGGCAAAGCAAGTGCCATGGTGTATATGAAACTTATTGTGTAGAAGTTTCCTGTTCATTTCACCCACACCAGCTATACTCTTGTACTGTGTTATGTATGATGTCCAATCTGCTTTCTCAACACTAACCAGCTACAACTGGAATAGTAGTGTTACAGCTATGCTTGAAGACCTTAAGTGGCCTGCCTTATCACATCGACATATGATTTCAAGACTAAAATTGTTCTATTAATGATCATTTGGCCTTGAAGATTTCTCCATATATGACCAGGCGTGCGAAAACCGGGCATGTGGGCGCAAACTACACTCCTTCACTCTAGAGGTCATATCTCAGTATTGGAATAGTATATTTCCATTCTGTAACTTGCATCATGATGTCAATTAAATGCCCACTAAGAGCTGAAAATTGCAGCGCCATAGCGTAATAGTACAAAATGTTATGAGTGATGAAACTTTGAAAAAGGTAGGAAAAAATCATGTGCCCACATGCCCTATTTTTGCAGGGCTGGTCACATATTTCCACCACCTTCTATCCTACACACCACAAACATCTGCTTCACTCCTTTATAGTAAGAGCCAATTCATACAAATTCAGCTTTTTCCTAGAACAATCAATTATTGGAATAACTTACATGTTGAAACAATCGAATCTCCCACTGTTGAACAATTTTTAGTTAAATTACATGATTAAATGTTGTAACTATTGATTTTTGTAACATACTCCGGGCTGGTCCCCTGGACATATCAGTGATTCTGTCTGTCCAGTAATAATAAAATAAATAATCAACTGTGTGGTGACCACTTGTCCTGACGCTTGTCTGGTCTCAAACTACTAACCATCCATGGGCCCATGTGAACTATTGTTATATCACAAGAAGCATACACACACTGGTGTTGATGTAACTTGTAGTGTGTATAGGTAGTAGGTGATAGTAGTGTATGGTGTAGATGGTATAGTTGGTATAATAGTGATGTTGATGTGTTTTATTACCACAGAATGGGAATAGTGTATTAGCTTATGCTGCTAGAGGAGGTAGTACAGAAATAGTTCAGCTACTACTACTCAACGATGGTGTAGATGTGAATACAGTAAACAAAGTAAATATAAACTGTTTGTATAATAATAAAGTGTTTTGATGTACCACTAACACACTTTAGTGTAATATACACAAGTGATGGTTGTAGTTACAATTAATGTCTCTTATTGGACATCTCATGTTTAAAGTTATTATCATTGTTGTTGATCAGATGATTATGCATTAGTGGGTGTTGGTTGATGTGAATGTAAATACTTCAATTATTATGTGTCTAAATTAATTGCTTCTAAACAGTAAAAAAATTGTCAAGACAACAATTTCTTTCAAAGGCAGTTTGGTCTCACAAGTATTTGACTTGCTATTTTATGTATATGTTAAAGCATAGCTGCGAGTGCTATATAAAAGGTAAAGTATGAGGCGCGAGGCCAAGATGCTAATAAAGCACGAGGCGAAGCCGAGTGCTTTATTAACATCGAAGGCAAGCGCCGAGTACTTTATTTTTCATATAACACGAGCAAGGCTATGCTTTAAATGATTTATGGAACTTTCTAGTCGTGTAGCTTCACCATACACTAGGACTCGTAATTAACACCGTCTATTAGCTGGGGTTTTTTTCGCTCGAGAAAATCACTATGGCGATTAGTCTGGCGCTTAGTCTATATGGCAACTGAGTGATCACGCTGGAATGCTGAGCACTACATGATGAGAATCGATCAGCGAATGCACGTTAGTGATATAAGCCATAGTGTACTAGCTTTATCTCAGGTGGCTGCAGTACTGTAGAGGGAACGTCATCAAAACGTTCGGCTTGGTTACCCACAATCGATGTTAGAAACCTGGCCTTTATAAGTGTTACAGCTGTCTTGTGAGACTCTCCCCACCTATTAGGTGAGTGGTACATAATAGATAGCTCTACAGCGTGCATTCGTGCTCTGCCTGTATAAATGCACTTGCCTCCGGCCTGACAGCCCTCAGGCTCATGTGTTTATATCAGGCAGAGCACTCGTTTCCATTGTATAACTATATAATACATGATGAGCCAGCGTGGTTCTTAAAAGATTGCTTACTGGTTTCTAACTCCCTAGTACATGTAATAGCAGCTGCTTTAGGTCACAACATAGTTTGGATATTGTGACTGAAGACGGAGACCAGCATTGAAGCCAGGTCAGGTTACTCGGGTTATCCGAGATAACCGGGTCACATTATGTCTGGGTCATCCGGTTCTATTCTGCTTTAAAAATTATCCGGGTCTGACCAGGATTGGATCACATGTGAACCAAATTAATTAGTTGGACAGTATGGATGTGTATAAACACATCATAGTCAAGTCCTGATGGAACCCAGCTTCTTTCATGAGCCACGCTCATTTATTGGACGTGACTTTCTGCAGCCATACATGCTGCCACGCCCATCTATTGGTGATATTAAAGTCTATAGGTATGCACAAAATCATACTCATGGCTGCCTTTAGGCTTATGTGGAGCCATGCCCACTAATCAATTATCATACTAGATATGGTGTAGGCCAGCTTCTTTTGTGAGCCACGCCCTTTTTATATTGGTAATGTGTTGCACTGTTTGTGTTTACGGTGTGCTAGGTATGCACAAAGCCACACCCACTTACAAAAAATGTTTTCTGCAAACGTAAGTAGAACCATGCCCAGTGACTAACATTGTTAATTATAGACACCATTTTACTTAACGTTCTAGTTGAGCATTCAAAATGTAGTTCTTGGTGCATGCCTCACTTAATTAATACAGGTCATATCTGGGTCTGACACAGATCCAGGTTAGTGGGTCATCTGGGTCAGCAGTAGTGACCCAATGTTAATGCCGATGGAGACACTTTAAAGTGGGTGGGTTGTACTGTGAGGCATGGTAACCACTAAGCCCCTCTAACTATGTACTCATAAGTAAACACATTTCACAGTTGGATGCTACCTTTCTAGAATTTACAATGATCTTTCAGGTGACGGTAACCCAATAACCCACGCACATAATTAAAAATACTGGACCATGTTTTTCACAGGGAAGGAAATTGTTGCTAGCTATATTGCAGCCTTGTAAGATACCTTTATAGTGAGTGAAGTTATCAAAGAAAATGTAGGCATCAGGTCCCATCCTATCCGAAGATACTGCGGCATTTACTTTGTACCATTCTAGGAAAATAACTCACCAATCACATTCTTTGAATTTTCCTAGTACCTATTTTCATCATTATTACTTGATTGGTTTTCAACTTTCTCTCATTAGAACATGGTACAAAAGCAGTCTTTGCACTTTGCTGAATCATATTTCCGATCCACAGTAGTGCTGCCACAATATAGAAAAACTTTATATCATATATCACCAAGGTTTATATCACGATATGAACGTATATCATGATATAGAACTAACTGTAACATTTGCAAGACAAACATATACATACTCTTCATTGTAAGTTTAAATTTAAGTTGGATGTATACCACAAGCAAAAGCTACTCTTGTTTATCAGGTTTTAAATGCATTTTGCTACTCCTTTACAGTTGAGACCTGTGGCTGGCACTACACAGAAACCTTAAAACCTCCCAGTTTACTTTGGGGTTGGCTTGTTTACCACACTACACCATCAACACATAACTTGATTAAATGCCAAATACCATATGTCTGGCCTCCCCCACATCATTGTACTAAGCTATGCAACTATTGTGCAACCATCGATATAACTGATTAGCTATATCATATCATATCACCACCTTGTTATATCGATACTATCAATATATCATGGCAACACTAATCCATAACTACGCTTCGAAAAATTATCGATTCATAGGGCTATGAAGATATTCTTAACCTGCCATCAATCAAAAATTTGATTGCCTAGCATTCTGTTATGGAGAGTTGTTTGCTCTGATAGGGTCTATCATGCACAATGAAGTTGGTAGCAATAGGTGCCTGATAATTGACGAAGGTGAATCATGGTCATGGTGAATCATCACAGGCACAAGACACGCATGGATTTGTGGCTTTCCACAGATACTTCTACTTGGTTATAAACACTTTATATCACAAAATTGCTGCAGCAATCCTTTCAGAAGGCTAGTTATGGTACCTTTCTTTAGCCACTAATTTATTCATACGAAGTCACTAACCTGTTTGTGGTTACTTATTGGCTTCTTAAGATTAACATGGGCTAATCGGGTAGCCGCCACCTTATTCAATTGTAGTAAAAATCACTGAAACAGTAATTGAATTTATAGGTGCTTAATGCACTTGAAAGTGCAGGGTAAACACTGTTTGGTGATTTCATGACAAAGAAAATTCTCATGGCCACTAAACATTAGTCTCTTCAGTAATAAAGTGACTTTAGTTTCAAGGTACTTGATATATTTGTTGACTGTTCTATTAGAACTTCAATTTTAAAAGTTTTCATAAAACCGGGGAAACCGTGACTGATGATTACAGCAATATACTGTAGTGTTGAGTGTTTGTTGTTTTTGTACTTGTGTACATGGAGAACTACATTAGTGCAAATTTGTGTCACGTTCTTAGGATTTACGATAAATGTGACCTGCTGAGCAAAAACTGGTCATTGATGCAGATTCATCAAATTCCATTTATTGCTTTTCTATTATCTATAGTAACTAAGGAGCGGACAGCCAAAGTTCCAGCTTTTTGTCTTGTAGTACCTTACCAGTACCTACTGGGCTACTGGGCTGTAGAATACAAGGGATATGACAAATATATATGCACAAGCACTGCAGGCGCTAGTGCTTATATTTTTGTCATATCCCGAGTAATCGTGTTATAACTGTTATATTCTACAGCCCAGTAGGTACTACAAGTGGTACCTTACCAGCTATACTCTTGTACTGTGTTATGTGTGATGTCCAATCTGCTTTCTCAACACTAACCAGCTACAACTGGAATAGTAGTGTTACAGCTATGCTTGAAGACCTTAAGTGGCCTGCCTTATCACATCGACATATGATTTCAAGACTAAAATTGTTCTATTAATGATCCTTTGGCCTTGAAGATTTCTCCAAATATGACCGGGCCTGCAAAAACCGGGCATGTGGGCACAAACTACACTCCATCACTCTACAGGTCATATCTCAGTATTGGAATAGTATATTTCCATTCTGTAACTTGCATCCTGATGTCAATTAAATGCTTACTAAGAGCTGAAAATTGCAGTGCCATAGCATAATAGTACAACATGTTATGAGTGATGAAACTTTGAAAAAAGTAGGTAAAAGTCATGTGCCCACATGCCCTATTTTTGCAGGCCCGGTCACATATTTCCACCACCTTATATCCTACACACCACCAACATCTGATTCACTCCTTTATAGTAAGAGCCAATTCATACAAAATTCAGCTTTTTCCCAGAACAATGAATTATTGGAATAACTTACATGTTGAAACAATCAAATCTCCCAGTGTTGAACAATTTTTAGTTAAATTACATGATTAAATGTTGTAACTATTGATTTTTGTAACATACTCCGGGCTGGTCCCCTGGACATATCAGTGATTCTGTCTGTCCAGTAATAATAAAATAAATAATCAACTGTGTGGTGACCACTTGTCCTGACGCTTGTCTGGTCTCAAACTACTAACCATCCATGGGCCCATGTGAACTATTGTTATATCACAAGAACCATACACACACTGGTGTTGATGTAACTTGTAGTGTGTATAGGTAGTAGGTGATAGTAGTGTATGGTGTAGATGGTATAGTTGGTATAATAGTGATGTTGATGTGTTTTATTACCACAGGAAGGGGATAGTGTATTAGCTGATGCTGCTAGAGGAGGTAGTACAGAAATAGTTCAGCTACTACTACTCAGTGATGGTGTAGATGTGAATACAGTAAACAAAGTAAGTATAAACTGTTTGTATAATAATAAAGTGTTTTGATGTACCACTAACACACTTTAGTGTAATATATGCAAGTGATGGTTGTAGTTACAATTAATGTCTCTTATTGGACATCTCATGTTTAAAGTTAATATCATTGTTGTTGATCAGATGATTATCCATTAGTTGGTGTTGGTTGATGTGTATGTAAACACTTCAATTATTATGTGTGTAAATTAATTGCTTCTAAACAGTAGACAATTTGTCAAGACAACAATTTCTTTCAAAGATAATTTGATCTACAAGTATTTGATTTGCTATTAATATTTTATGTGCCGTTACAGTTCTAGTTGAGTATTATTTTAGTTTGAAGCATTCCATTAAATCAGAAATTGTTACACACATTTTTTGGTTAATATTCTGCTAAAAATAGTGCGTTAATTTCTTAATCATCTTATTTGGTGTTATGTGTATACATATGTAAGACATACCACTTTGTGTGGGCAGTTCAAAGTTACTGCCAGTGTCATAATTTGTATATTGAACTGCTGCAGACCACAGGGAGTGTATTATAACTTATAATGCACTGTTTGCAGTTTTGTAGACCGCAACAAGTGCGTTATATGTTGTAATGCACTGACCACAGTACAATTTACAGATATTGCACTAGCTGCGGTTTTGTGCAGCAATGTACAAGTGCCGGCAGCCGAGACCACTACGACACCTCACCTAATAGGTGGAAAGGTACCTCACAGATTACTCGAATTCTTTTATAACCTGACATGTAAAGTTGATTGTGGCGCATAACGTCACCAATACATATAATGTTTACCAAGCAGCCAATAACGATTAAAAAGTCAACACAGTGGCCACAACTCTAGTCTACATATATATAAACGTACTAATACACCTTACTAGTTTGGTGCCATCTGAGCCCAAGTTAAACTGTAGTCCACTTCGACAATGACTCAATAAAACTATTATATTCTAAATGATACTCACCTTTACGTTCAATTGTGGTAACCAGTTTTTGTCATGCCACCAGATTCGAGTTTAGCCAGTGTGAATAGTAAGAATTAGACTAGTATCATTTTGTAGCTTGGTTTTGTTTACTTAAACCGTCTATTAGCTGCTTTTTTTTCGCTCAAGAAAATCACTATGGTGATTAGTCTGGTGCTTAGTCTATATGGCAACTGAGTGATCACGCAGGCATGCTGAGCACTACATGTTAAGAGTCAAACAGCGAATGCAGGTTAGTGATATAAACCATAGCGTGCTAGCTTTCAATATCTCAGGTAGCTGCAGTACTGTAGAGGGAACATCATCAGAGCCCACAATCGATGTTAGAAACCTGGCCTTTATAAGTGTTACAGCTGTCTTGTGAGACTCTCCCCACCTATTAGGTGAGTGGTACGTAATAGTTATACAACGTGCACTCGTGCTGTGCCTGTATAAACGCACTTGCCTTCGGGTCTGACAGCCCTCAGGCTCGTGTGTTTATATCAGACAGAGCACTCGTTTCCATTGTATAACTATATAATACATGATGAGCCAGGGTGGTTCTTAAAAGATTGCTTACTGGTTTCTAACTCCCTAGTACATGTAGTAGCAGCTGCTTTAGGTCACAACATAGTTTGGACATTGTGACTGAGGGTGGAGACCAGCGTTGAAGCCAGGTCAGGTTACTCGGGTTATCCGAGATAACCGGGTCACATTATGTCTGGGTCATCCGGTTCTATCCCGCTTTAAAAATTATCCGGGTCTGACCTGGATTGGATCACATGTGAACCAAATTAATTAGTTGGACAGAATGGATGTGTATAAACACATCATAGTCAAGTCCTGATGGAACCCAGCTTCTTTCATGAGCCACGCTCATTTATTGGACGTGACTTTCTGCAGCCATACATGCTGCCACGCCCATTTATTGGTGGTATTAAAGTCTATAGGTATGCACAAAACCATACTCATGGCTGCCTGTAGGCTTATGTGGAGCCATGCCCACTAATCAATTATCATACTAGATATGGTCTAGGCCAGCTTCTTTTGTGAGCCACGCCCTTTTTATATTGGTAATGTGTTACATTGTTTGTGTTTACAGTGTGCTAGGTATAACAAAGCCACACCCACTTACAAGAAATGTATTCTGCTTTCTGCAACGTAAGTGGAGCTATGCCCAGTGACTAACATTGTTAATTATAGACACCATTGTGCTTAATGTGCTAGTTGAACACTCAAAATGTAGGTCTTGGTGCATGCCTCACTTTCAGGTTACATCCGGGTCATATTTGGGTCTGACCCAGATTGCTATCCGGGTCAGCAGTAGTGACCCGATTTCAATGCTGAGGAGACACTTTAAAGTGGGTGGGTTGTATTGTGAGGCATGGTAATCACTAAGCCTATCCAGTTACTACAGTATGTACTCATAAATGAACACATTTCACAGTTGGATGCTACGTACCTTTCTAGAATTTTACAGCAATGTTTAATGCCTTAACAACACATTAAATGCAATAAAAATCACTGAAACAGTAATTGAATTTACGTAGAGGTGTTTAATGCACTTGAAGGTGCAGGGTAAACACTGTTGGGTGATTTCATGACAAAGAAAATTCTCATGGCCACTAAACATTACGTCTCTTTAGTAATAAAGTGACTTTAGTTTCAATTTACTTTGTTGACTGTTCTATTAGAACTTCAATTTTAAAAGTTTTCATTAAACCAGTGAAACGGTGACTGATGATTACAGTAGTATACTGTAGTGTTGAGTGTTTGTTGTTTTTGTACTTGTGTACATGTACGTACGAGTGTGTCATTGTTTACTAGTGTGAAAGTGTATTTGATTGTACAAGTATTTTAATCTCTATACATCATAGTATCACTATACAGTTATGACATGTTATTCCTTTATAGTATGGAAGGAGTCCTCTTCAAAATGTAGCTAGGAATGGACACATGGGTGTTTTCAAACAATTATTTGAAAAAGGAGCGAACATCAACCATATTGACAATGTGAGTAATGTGCTAATGTGTACTTAGATGTGAATTGTGTTTCACTGTGTGACATTCATTGAAAAGGTAACTGGTGTTAAAATGATAGTGACATATTGCCATGCAATTTTCAGTCATAATTGAACATTTACTTGACTAAATAATACAAGTTACAGAGTGGAATATTCTATTGTAGTATTGAGATATGATCTGTTATGTGGTGGGATGTAGTTTGTGTCCACATGCCCCATTATCACAGGCCTGTTCACAATTGTTATACATGGGTGGGTATACAGGTGGAGATGACAGAATAAGTACATACGGTGTATGCATGGGCAACATCAAAACTAGGGTAGCTAAATCATGAAGAAAGCCAGTTGTGACACGTATAAGTAAACTATATGGAATAGTTCTATGGACTGTAGGACATCTTTGTAACCAGCTACGTAGTTGTTGTTTGCTTAGGCTGGTTATACTGAACTTTAGAGTTTGCTCTTATCCCTTTCTGTTATGTTGACATTCTCACCACTACAACTATTGACTGTCTGATTGTCTATGTGCATATATGTGGACAAGTAGTTAAAGGGTTAGTTACAATAAATACGCTACCTGGTCTAATTTATTGTACAGTGTTTTTGACCTAGTTGCTTGAAGAGGCAAAGCAAGTGCCATGGTGTATATGAAACTTATTGTGTAGAAGTTTCCTGTTCATTCCACTCACACCAGCTATACTCTTGTACTGTGTTATGTACTGTATGGTGTCCAATCTGCTTTCTCAACACTAACCAGCTACAACTGGAATAGTAGTGTTACAGCTATGCTTGAAGATTTTAAGTGGCCTGCCTTATCACATCGACATATGATTTCAAGACTAAAATTGTTCTATTAATGATCATTTGGCCTTGAAGATATCTCCATATATGACCAGGTGTGCGAAAACCGGGCATGTGGGCACAAACTACACTCCATGACTCTACAGGTCATATCTCAGTATTGGAATAGTATATTTCCATTCTGTAACTTGCATCATGATGTCAATTAAATGCTTACTAAGAGCTGAAAATTGCAGTGCCATAGCGTAATAGTACAAAATGTTATGAGTGATGAAACTTGGAAAAAAGTAGGCAAAAATCATGTGCCCACATGCCCTATTTTGCAGACCCGGTCACATATTTCCACCACCTTCTATCCTACACACCACCAACATCTGCTTCACTCCTTTATAGTAAGAGCCAATTCATACAAAATTTAGCTTTTTTTAGAACAATAAATTATTGGAATAACTTACATGTTGAAACAATCGAATCTCCCACTGTTGAACAATTTTTTGTTAAATTACATGATTAAATGTTGTAACTATTGATTTTTGTAACATACTCCGGGCTGGTCCCCTGGACATATCAGTGATTCTGTCTGTCCAGTAATAATAAAATAAATAATCAACTGTGTGGTGACCACTTGTCCTGACGCTTGTCTGGTCTCAAATTACTAACCATCCATGGGCCCATGTGAACTATTGTTATATCACAAGAAGCATACACACACTGGAATTGATGTAACTTATAGTGCGTATAGGTAGTAAGTGATAGTAGTGTATTGTGTAGATGGTATAGTTTGTATAATAGTGATGTTGATGTGTTTTATTACCACAGGATGGGGATAGTGTATTAGCTAATGCTGTTAGAGGAGGTAGTACAGAAATAGTTCAGCTACTACTACTCAGCGATGGTTTGGATGTGAATACAGTAGACAAAGTAAGTATAAACTGTTTGTGTAATAATAAAGTGTTTTGATGTACCACTAACACACTTTAGTGTAATATACACAAGTGATGGTTGTAGTTACAATTAATATCACTTATTGGACATCTCATGTTTAAAGTTATTATCATTGTTGTTGATCAGATGATTATCCATTAGTGGGTGATGGTTGATGTGTATGTAAATACTTCAATTATTATGTGTCTAAATTAATTGCTTCTAAACAGTAGACAATTTGTCAAGACAACAATTTCTTTCAAAGACAATTTGATTTACAAGTATTTGATTTGCTATTAAAATTTTATGTGCCGTTACAGTTCTAGTTGAGTATTATTTTAGTTTGAAGCATTCCACTAAATCAGAAATTGTTACACACATTTTTTGGTTAATATTCTGCTAAAAATAGTGCGCTAATTTCTTTATCATCATATTTGGTGTTATGTGTATACATATGTACAATGTACCACTTTGTGTGGGCAGTTCAAAGTTACCGCCTGTGCCATAATTTATATATTGAACTGCTGCAGACCACAGGGAGTGTATTATAACTTATAATGCACTGTTTGCAGTTTTGTAGACCATAACGAGTGCGTTATTATGTTATAATGCACTGACCGCAGTACAATTTACAGATATTGCACTAGCTGTGGTTTTGTGCAGCAATGTACAAGTGCCGGCAGCCGAGACCACTACGACACCTCACCTAATAGGTGGAAAGGTACCTCACAGATTACTCAAATTCTTTTATAACCTGACATGTAAAAGTTGATTGTGGCCCATAACGTCACCAATACGTATAATGTTTACCAAGCAGCCAATAACGATCGAAAAGTCAACACAGTGGCCACAACTTTAGTCTACATATATATAAACGTACTTATACACCTTACTAGTTTGGTGCCATCTGAACCCAAGTTAAACTGTAGTCTACTTCGACAATGACTCAATAAAATTATTATATACTCACCTTTACGTTCAATTGTGGTAACCAGTTTTTGTCATGCCACCAGATTTGAGTTTAGCCAGTGTGAATAGTAAGAATTAGACTAGTATCGCTTTGTAGCTTGGTTTTGTTTACTTAAACCGTCTATTAGCTGCTTTTTTTTCGCTCGAGAAAATCACTATGGCGATTAGTCTGGTGCTTAGTCTATATGGCAACTGAGTGATCACGCAGGCATGCTGAGCACTACATGTTAAGAGTCAAACAGCGAATGCAGGTTAGTGATATAAACCATAGCGTACTAGCTTTCAATATCTCAGGTGGCTGCAGTACTGTAGAGGGAACATCATCAGAACGTTCGGCTTGGTTACCCACAATCGATGTTAGAAACCTGGCCTTTATAAGTGTTACAGCTGACTTGTGAGACTCTCCCCACCTATTAGGTGAGTGGTACATAATAGTTATACAACGTGCACTCGTGCTGTGCCTGTATAAACGCACTTGCCTTTGGGTCTGACAGCCCTCAGGTTCGTGTGTTTATATCAGGCAGAGCACTCGTTTCCATTGTATAACTATATAGTACATGATGATCCAGGGTGGTTCTTAATAGATTGCTTACTGGTTTCTAACTCCCTAGCACATGTACAGTAGTAGCAGCTGCTTTAGGTCACAACATAGTTTGGACATTGTGACTAAGGATGGAGACCAGCGTTGAAGCCAGGTCAGGTTACTCGGGTTATCCGAGATAACCGGGTCACATTATGTCTGGGTCATCCAGTTCTATCCCGCTTTAAAAATTATCCGGGTCTGACCTGGATTGGATCACATGGGAACCAAATTAATTAGTTGGACAGTATGGATGTGTATAAACACATCATAGTCAAGTCCTGATGGAACCCAGCTTCTTTCATGAGCCACGCTCATTTATTGGACGTGACTTTCTGCAGCCATACATGCTGTCACGCCCATTTATTGGTGATATTAAAGTCTATAGGTATGCACAAAACCATACTCATGGTTGCCTGCAGGCTTATGAGGAGCCATGCCCACTAATCAATTAGCATACTACATATGGTCTAGGCCAGCTTATTTTGTGAGCCACGCCCTTTTTATATTGGTAATGTGTTGCACTGTTTGTGTTTATGGTGTGCTAGGTATGCACAAAGCCACACCCACTTACAAGAAATGTTTTCTGCAAACGTAAGTAGAACCATGCCCAGTGACTAACATTGTTAATTATAGACACCATTTTACTTAACGTGCTAGTTGAGCACTCAAAATGTAGTTCTTGGTGCATGCCTCTCTTAATTAATACAGGTCATATCTGGGTCTGACACAAATCCAGGTCAGTGGGTCATCTGGGTCAGCAGTAGTGACCCAATTTTAATGCCGATGGAGACACTTTAAAGTGGGTGGGTTGTACTGTGAGGCATGGTAACTACTAAGCCCCTCTAACTATGTACTCATAAGTAAACACATTTCACAGTTGGATGCTACCTTTCTAGAATTTACAATGATCTTTCAGGTGACAGTAACTCAATAACCCACGCACATAATTAAAAATACTGGACCATGTTTTTCACAGGGAAGGAAATTGTTGCTTGCTATATTGCAGCCTTGTAAGATACCTTTATAGTGAGTGAAGTTATCAAAGAAAATGTAGGCATCAGGTCCCATCCTATCCGGAGATACTGTGACATTTACTTTGTACCATTCTAGGAAAATAACTCACCAATCACGCTCTTTGAATTTTCCTAGTCCCTAGTTTCATCATTATTACTTTATTGGTTTTCAACTTTCTCTCATTAGAACATGGTACAAAAGCAGTCTTTGCACTTTGCTGAATCATATTTCCGATCCACAGTAGTGCTACCACAATATAGAAAAACTTTGTATCATATATCACCAAGGTTTATATCACGATATGAACGTATATCATGATATAGAACTAACTGTAACATTTGCAAGACAAACATATACATACTCTTCATTGTAAGTTTAAATTTAAGTTAGATGTATAAGCAAAAGCTACTCTTGTTTATCAGGTTTTAAATGCATTTTGCTACTGCTTTACAGTTGAGACCTGTGGCTGGCACTACACAGAAACCTTAAAACCTCCCAGTTTACTTTGGGGTTGGCTTGTTTACCACACTACACCATCAACACATAACTTAATTAAATGCCAAATACCATATGTCTGGCCTCCCCCACATCATTATACTAAGCAGTGCAACTATTGTGCAACCATCGATATAACTGATTAGCTATATCATATCATATCACCACCTTGTTATATCGATACTATCAATATATCGTGGCAACACTAATCCATAACTACGTTTCGAAAAATTATCGATTCATAGGGCTATGGAGATATTTTTAACCTGCCATCAATCAAAAATTTGATTGCCTAGCATTCTGTTATGGAGAGTTGTTTGCTCTGATGGGGCCTATCATGCACAATGAAGTTGGTAGCAATAGGTACCTGATAATTGACGAAGGTGAATCATGGTCATGGTGAATCGTCACAGGCACAAGACACGCATGGATTTGTGGCTTTCCACATATACTTCTACTTGGTTATAAACACTTTATATCACAAAATTGCTGTAGCAATCCTTTCAGAAGGCTAGTTATGGTACCTTTCTTTAGCCACTAATTTATTCATACGAAGTCACTAACCTGTTTGTGGTTACTTATTGGCTTCTTAAGATTAACATGGGCTAATCGGGTAGTCGCCACCTTATTCAATTGTAGTAAAAATCACTGAAACAGTAATTGAATTTATAGGTGCTTAATGTACTTGAAAGTGCAAGGTAAACACTGTTGGGTGATTTTATGACAAAGAAAATTTTCATGGCCACTAAACATTACGTCTCTTCAGTAATAAAGTGACTTTAGTTTCAAGGTACTTGATATATTTGTTGACTGTTCTATTAGAACTTCAATTTTAAAAGTTTTCATAAAACCGGTGAAACCGTGACTGATGATTACAGTAGTATACTGTAGTGTTGAGTGTTTGTTGTTTTTGTAATTGTGTACATGGAGAACTACATTAGTGCAAATTTGTGTCACGTTCTTAGGATTTACAATAAATGTGACCTGCTGAGCAAGCACTGGTCATTGATGCAGATTCATCAAATTCCATTTATTGCTTTTCTATTATCTATAGTAACTAAGGAGCGGACAGCCAAAG
The DNA here is from genome assembly GCF_963678975.1 of Dysidea avara. Classification (NCBI taxonomy): domain Eukaryota; kingdom Metazoa; phylum Porifera; class Demospongiae; order Dictyoceratida; family Dysideidae; genus Dysidea; species Dysidea avara. The sequence goes on along the minus strand of NC_089278.1, from coordinate 28,216,581 downwards.
TTCCAGCCTTTTGTCTTGTAGTTATATCGCTAGACAGTTGGATTGGATTTGTACAATAAATTACAGGTATTTATTTTAATTAATCACAACTCACGGTTTAAAGATGGGGTTTGCTCAGTCTGTTCACTATCAACTGGCAAGGTACGTATAGTATTTCCCCAGGACATTCCAACAATGAAGTAACAATGATAAACTTTACTTCTACCACATTGCAAAGAAACGCCCATAACTCGTGCACTTTATGCTGTCCATAAAGATTTTCTAATTTCCCATGGAAAAACACATTTGATGATGTATAGATTTTATTGATTCAAGCTTTGTTTCAGTGAATACTGATGCAATTGAAATGTACATGATTTTTTTAATGTAGTACATGTTTTACCCGATCTATTTCAAGACGTTTTTATTGCAATGCAAAAACAGCAGGTTTTTGCTCAGTGGGTTACAAATTATAGATGTAGTAAAACCCCAATGTACGGTATATATAACTACAGTACATGCTAGAAGCATTCTCTGTGTACTGGAATGATTTTGGGAATACTTTATGGCAAAATGATCAATTATGCTAAATTTTCACACGTTTAAAATGCTGCTAATATAAAGCCTGCTCAAGATACACTAATGGAGTAATCAGTTGCCCTAATAAAACAGTGACCATTAGTTATGTGACTACTCTATTATTAGCTACACTATAAGGAATGAAGTTTTGCTGATAGGTGGAGAGATAACAATTGCCAGAATGAAATAGTCAGATGTTTTTAAAAGTACAGTATATTATGTACTGTTAACCTGGATATTTTCACGGTATAGTTCATGGTATGCACTTCATCGGTATTTTTGGAAATTTAAATTTCACGAATGTCTCTTAGCCCAAGATTTTACATTTTGGTCTCTGTTACTTGATTTGAAGATTTCCATTCTCGACCACACGGCTATGAAGAGTCTATAATAATAATCATTGAGTTTTCCTTCGAGCTAGGGTTCTACTGATACAGAAAACTACTGATCCGATACTGATGCCTAGAAGTAAATTTTTATCGATACTAATACCAATACGATTTACACACCTCTCAAGTTACTTGTATGTGACTGCTGTATTAGAATATTTTATGTACAGTGACTGTTCTGTTAGAGTATTTCGGTCTTTTTCGTACAATCATAGTAAGCAGCAATTGCTCAAGGTTTAACAATGCAATTACTGCACCCTTTATGCTAGAATAATGCTCAACAGTATATACCAAGTTTTGCTAACAGCATTAACTGGTACAGGTATGGAATTAGTCTTTTTTTTTAATGTTATCAGACCTGTAACCTGCTCTATTGTGTACAATAGGCCTGTGTTACATTTTATACAGGCCTGTATTATAAACTTGTAACAACATTCAAATCCTGTAGCAGGTCTGTAAAGATTCATTCATTTTGAGGTGTGGATATTTAGTCCTGTGCTAACTAATGCAAGTCTGTAAACGCTGCTGCATTTTGAATCCTACAATAAAAAGTTTACTTGTTAGTAAGATTATAAATACAAAATGAAACCTTTAACATAATAGGAAGATGGAGTGGCAAGTTAGTCAGTATGGCATATGTATAACTGCTCTCTATACTACAGGGAACTTGGAAATATACTAAGTAAGCTAGTTAGTAACTAAACAATACAGTAACCAGTAGCAACAGTGATCATAGCAACGAATTACATGTATGGTCCAGGCCAGTTGTACAAAATTATTTTGCAGGATACACTGGTCCATGACTGTAACTGGCCTGTAAATTAGAATTACAAACATGCAATAGTACTACTTCCATCCTGCAGCAATCCTATCAGGCAGTCCTACCGCAGGAATTGTACAACAGCATAATCTACAATACAGTATTGTGAAGGCCAGCGACACTGTAACATTAACAGGCTTGCAGAAGGCTGGTAATAGGCAATAATTTTTATAGTGATATTTACGATGATAGTTATGATGATGACGAGTGGTACAAGTGGCTATCAGAATAAATAACCAATACCGATTGAAACCAAAATGCCCAATATCTGTTCCAATTCAATACTGATCCGATTATCTGTGGAACCATACTACAGCATCATATACTGATTGCTAAAGCATGTCTGAACCAAGTATCGCAGTAGTGGCAATCCCTGTGTGAGACACAGTCTAGTAAGTGACTGATACTAAAGCCAAACATCTTTGTACTAGTAGACTAGCATCCACTATCATCAACACTAAAAACATTGTGGTGATTTCTTCACTGCACACGTTGACAAGCATAATTTTCATGTGATAAAATTTCATGGACTAACTGCGAAAACTGTAAAAATTACATAATGCAAAAATTTCCAGGTATAATTAGTGTATGTTGTGTCCCAGCTTAATGGTATACATTGTAGACAATAAAGACTTTTTATTTTGTAGTGGGTTAAAGTGTAATTTTATATTCAATACCGACTTCTTTAAACACAAAATGGCCTAATTATAATAGTTCAACATACAGGTGTATGCAAACATCACTAGTAGATGTGATTGTTTGAAGTGTTCGACTTGTTGTAGATCACCACATGTTGTGGTTATGTACAATAAATTTTATTACTTGATAGTGCAAGTGACTACCACTAGAAATTATAAATTTATTCACTTTGTACTGGTACAATGGAGTGGTGGGTGGGTGGGGCTAGTATGTGGTCTAATTATAAAGAGAGGAGCACAATGATGGAAATTAACTGGATTGATGATTATGGTATTAGTATAGTAGGGTTTCATGTACGTAGATAACATATGTAACCTCAATCCTGCCTACTTAGGTATGTAGGCCCTAAATATTTAGACTCTATTTCTCTATTGTTTACTAACTACTACTAAACTATTTATGTATATCAACAAAGTACATTGTTTGTTGTTTTTTAGTTGTATACAAGTATGTCTAATTGTTCGCTAATTTGGAAATGTGTTTGACAATAAACAAACATTGTGAAATGTGATGCTCTACATATCAATTATATGTAGTTTGGCTATACAGTGATGATATGTTAGTAATGTGTTATTCTTCATAGGATGGATGGAGTCCACTTCATTGGGCTTCAATGAAAGGACACATTGATGTTGTCCAACAGCTAGCAGACAGAGAAGCAAATGTCAATCTTACTGACAAAGTTAGTATTGTACTTACAGTACATACAGGCTGTGTTTTCTCTACACGTGTAACATTGAAGCACAAATACATACAAAGAACTGTCTTCTTGGCATATTACATATGTGACCGTCTCAGCAAAAACCCGACTTGTTCGCACAAGCATGCGTATTGAGAAAAACGAAATTTAAAAATAATTCATAAAATTACGCATTCTACAAAAAAATTATGCAAGTTTTTATCGTGCCAGTACTCGAAGAAGGAAGAGTCAAGTCGATTAAAATTATATATCATCTTATTCGCCTGTTCATGGAGAGTTCGAAAATCTTTGTTTTGTTTCTCTAGCTCCAACAGTATGCGTGTCACATGCATTTGTTTACGATGTGGTAAACGTATACAAGATTGTCATTGTTTGTTCTGTCAAGCCGCCTTCATATCCATATGCACAAGTATCTACAGGGATAATACTATACCTTGGCTGATGTGCTGATCCATGGTGAATGTTTTAAGTCAAATTGCAACGTTATAGGCCAATCCAAACGGAAGTTATGGCTGCGAATGTAAGCACCTACAGTTTATTTTCAGTATTGTAGCTGTACAAATCGATTACCTTGCTCTTCCTACTGTCTATTGCTATAATTCCAAAACTACACACTACAGAAGGCTGAAACTGTATGTGGTGGTCCATTCCTTGGACACTGCTGATGTTGCTGAGTGAATTAAAAAAATTTTAGTTGTGCGAACAAGTCAGGTTTTTGCTGAGACGGTCATTATGCTGTTGTATTACATATGCTTTCTCCATTACATTTTTCTTACACAAATTCTTTAGCTAGTACCAGTGGCTACACTTCAGTATGGAACAATTTGTTGTGGGTCACGCCCATCATTTAGGTCAAAGTTCATCATTCATGTTGTTATGTGAGACCAGTAATGAGAGTTTTTGTCCTTACAAAACCATAGAGCACACAGAAAAGGGCCCGTTAATGTTTTCATAGAAGGGCCACATGTTTTCAGGTAAACATGGCTAGCCCTCACTGGTGTTTAATAAAGTCCATAAGCTTTCATTCACAGAACAGGTGTCTTTTAATCTTAAACATTTTATCACTTCTACAAACATGCAGATACACAGATGTCCTTTTGAAGACCAGATATGCAGTGTGCACCTGGTTTAGTAATGTTTTTATGAAAAAATATATACCAAACACATGTATGTACATATACTCATGTAGAAGTATTGAATTTTACAGTTTAACACTAGTTGTGTTGTTGCACACATCCAAAATTATTATACATGGTGTTGAATTTTAAAACTCCATTGCAGGTGGTGTTGTCATACATACTTTAAACGTACAAATAGCAGTTATGTCAGTTGTTGCTTTCTGAGACGAAACCTGCCCTTCACAACTAGCTGTAATGAGTGAGCAAATTCAACCTGAGTGTGCTAGGGAAACTGTTAAGTATGCATGTTCCTGTGGGATATTCCAGTTCTACGTTAGAAATTCTTCCAGCTACTGTATATATTCACCAGTGTGAGCCGTTTCCAGTACTTGTACATGCAGTACAACAGAGACTTTAGTAAAAGCCTTGTCAGCAATGATGTATCATTTTGACTGCAGCTCCAGTTATTAGTAGTTAAATTAACCACTGGTGGTTTCTGACCTTATCTTCATCCCACCAGAGATCTTTGGGATAACAAATATTTCGTGCTGGGACAATTGTACCTTGGTTTTAATGCTTTCAGCTCTTGATTAAAGTTGGCATCTTCCACACCTGATAGTATATGGCAATCTATGGCTATTATTTACTGTTTTGGTAATTCTTTGGGCTCTTGCAACATTAATGTCTCATATATTTGTTTGGTCCTTAGTTGCTTCATATGAATGTTACTACAATGTACTCTTGGACGTTTTTAAACCATGCAGTTTACTGACATTATTTTCTGAAAAGTGTGTGTGTTTGTATGTATGTGTGTATGTTTGTTTGTATATTTGTTTGTCTTTCCACACCCAAGTGAGCAAAACTTTGTTTGCTAAAAGCAGCCTGTATGTGAGAAATAAAACCCATATAGAATAGAAAGCTATGGTTTAAGGGCAGCTAATACTTGCTGGTTTGAAATACAGGTGAAGCAAGAATATAAGGACATGGTGAAGGCCTTTCCCCAATAAGCTCTACGGACATCAAGTAGCCGAAAAACAACACAGCTGGCCTCCTAGGCTATTGAGTATGACAAATTCCTTCGAGTTGAAAAGGGGGCATGCCCATACATATACGAATGAAAATGAAAAACAGCTTTGAGGCTTTTCCTGGAGAACTTATGTAAGAAAATGCTATAGACAAACTATTAAACAGTTAAGAAGATAGTTCTGTACATTAGTAGTGCGTTAAAGTAGTTTGTTCGAGCTATGCCTGCCTAGCAGTGTTTAACAACGTAATTACAGAATTAGAAAATATTTTATGAATTACATAATACAAATTACTAAGTTACTGTGATGGTTCAATTTTTTATGTAGCAACAAGCCAAAATAAATATTAGTTTAATACACTATTAATAGGCACACGTCTATTATGCTGGCGTAATTTCGGCCATTATAGGTAGGGAAAAGAATTGAGGAATATTCTGGAATAATTGGAGGAGTTCTAGGAATAATTAGTGTAAAATTATCAGTTTCTGTTAGTGCAAGCATAAAAATGGTTGAAAAGATTAAGATACTCTAATAGAACAGTCAGTTACTCTAAAAGAGCAGTCCCTTTCGACTCCATAATTCTAATATAGCAGTCACTTATGTAGAAACTCTAACTAATTTGCTTGTTCTTGCACAAATTCTAAGGGTAATTTTGGGAATAATAGGTGAATTCAGGAATAATTTAGGGAATACTAGGTGAATAAAAAAAGAACTGCCAGAAAGAATAGTAGGAAGATTTTGGAGCATAGCAGACTTAAACCTAACTGTTAATTAATTCCAGTTCTTCCGGGAAGGTAAACTTTGGTTTAAGGCGGTTAATGTATGCCGGTTTGAAATATGGGTGAAGCGAGTTTATAAGAATGCCTTAAAGGCCTTTCCCAATTGGCTCTACAGATGTCACACAGCCAAAAAAACAATGCAGCTAGCCTCCTAGACTACTGGGTAAAACCATTTCCTTTGAGTTGAAATGGGGTCATGCCCATACATACGTGAACAAAACAAATAACTTACAGAATAATTCACGGTTTGTTCAAGGTATGCTTCCTTAGCAGTGCTTAGCAACAGAATTACAAAATATTTCAAAATACAAATTAGGTACTATGATTCAATTGTGTATGTAGCAACAAAGCAAAACCCAATATAAATATTAGTTTAGTATGCTATTAATTAATTCCAGTTAGGTTTGTTTGTTTGCTACATGGTGGCAGGTTTTTAGAAGTAGCACAACATCAACTTGTTTATATCTTTACTGTTTTCCACTAAAGTGATTAAAATGTGCTAATAAAGCAGTCATCTTTAAAAGAGCAGTCGATAATGTTTTACCAGGGACTGCATTGAAAGCCTGTGAATTGATACATGGGCTATAGCTGGCATAGATTAGGTACATGGGCTGTAAGTCATCAACACTGAAAAGTAACTACTCCGTTGAGACAATTATTTTAAAAGATTCAAGTATTATTAATTAACCCATTGACGGCCAATTCTCAAAGACTTATAGTAACCATATACTCGCTACAGACTAAGAAGGTTGATTATCTTACTATTATTCACATAACAGTAACAGCAGTGTTTGGGTAATGCATTGTTAATGCAATACATTATGTAACTAGGGGTGGAAAAAAATTGTAAATTTAAACAAGTAGAATAGGGATCGAAGCTAAGATTCTGAAAAAAACTGTAACAGCAGTAACAGCAGTGTAAGTAACTACCCCAACACTGAATAACTTTAACTATTACTGTTACTGTTGCATTACATTTTAGTGACTATATTACTGTTATTGCTATTTAGTGTTGCACCGATAATCGGTTGAATTATTGGTAACAGCTGATATTTGGTAGTTTTACAAGTATCAGTATCGGTTACGAAGCGGAAATAGTTTGCCAATTAACCGAAACTCACAATCAATGATTAATGATAGCAAAGAACAGGATTGTTAATTTATACTCCACCAATCTCAGCCATGGACGTTCCTCCTTGGCAGAGACATACATACAATAGCATACCACACAATACAATTGCAGCAACAAAACCAGGGGCGTAGCCAGCCAATATTTGATGGTTGGGCATAACATCAACTTAACTACACGCACAAGAAACACACTCACTTTCATGTGAGACATTAAAGAAAAATATGAAAAGTGTATGCACACAAGGCCTACAGCTACCTATGCTATAGTGTAAACAAATGCTACTCGCATGCATGCATGCAAACATTTACTAGCTATAATGCTATTCTATTAAACTTGTAGGGCAGGCATCCACTGACGATCGTCGTAGCCGAGCATCACATGATATCAAACTGCTGAACCTACAGGAACCAACAATGTAAACAGTTCCACACATGTTTACTTCAATCAACTGGCAGTATAGCTTACAGACCAACCACCACATCGACATGTAATGCTTTTTCAAGCAAACGCCACATAGCCCCAAATGAAAGCCAGGGGTGCTAACTTATGAACTATAGTGAGTTTTTTTATCACAAATATCAGCATGCCAAGAAAGTTTCATCCCAGACTTATAGTAGCATTTTTACATTTTGCATGAATTTGATGTAAACCACAACTCAATTAATCAGTACAATTATTAATCAGCACAAATTGTTCACGTGACACTTCATAATGACTTGACCTTTTCTCCGTTTCCAGCTTCATTTGCATATGCCATTATTGTTATCTAGAAGAGCACATTTTCCCATTTTCTTTCATCAGCAGTAAGTTAGGCTATACGGTACTTTCCTTATCAAAAACATACGTTTGACAAGTTCACTGAAACGAATTTTTTTGCTGCCAGTGCCATCCACACCGAATCCTACTGACGATTATCACTCACTGACTTAGAGATACAGTACCACAACTATAGTGTACCACACTTCAACTCCATTTTAAATTTCGAATTTAAACCTCGCCAAGGAATATGGCACATGCATTTACATGAAGTGTAATTATAGGGACTTCCCAAGGGATTTTCCACGTAATGGATCACGTGATACACCATCTAATTCGATCCCTTCTTCGAAGTCATGGTTCAACAAATGAGGTACGCATTTATACGTTTTACAGTATTAAAGTAGGGTTGTTTTGTGTGCTGCTGTGAATCCTCGGCCTCGCGTGAATCTTATCTTAAGCTACTTGTGATGGTTGGGCAAGAAACTGTGATAGTTGGGCAACTGCCCACCCATGCCCACCCTTGGCTATGCCACTGAACAAAACTTACATTTAATGCACATGCATAACACTACAATGTAAAACAAGGTGGATTAATAGTTAACTAAGTAGATGTCCATAAACAGTATGTAAAAAGTCACCAGACCAAGTAGATAGTACAGATGGTGAACTGTTCCACTACATGGTTGCTTTACAGCCGGAAAAAATGATAACGAAAGATGAAAGTAAAGAACGCAGTGAATGCAGCAGTAAGTGGTACAACATTTATTTGCTTTGACTGTTTTATAACTGTTAAGGCTTGTTTGTTTGTAAAAGTATGGCTGAAAGTCTATAGACCGTGGGTGTGCTAAGGTGTGGCACTTTATTACATCATTAAAATATCACATGAATATAGTGCATCCGCCATTTCTTGAGGGAAAAAACGTACGTGCTCTGTGGTACAATTTTTTTTAATGCTAATGCGAAGGAATCTTACTGAAAGATAGACTAGTGCTATTAAAAAGTAAGTTACTAGGTGAAAGTACATAACATACTTGTTCTGTGTCGAGTTATTCCACTTTGAGAAGGTTTTTGCAATACAACGCTCCATAATTTTACCCTCACTTACCCCCAAACTTTCCCATAATCTACCCACGAAATTTCCTGTAAAATGTCCTGAAATCTGAAGTGGTAGCAACTTTTTGCTGGACCACATCTTAGCATGCATATGGTCTGTCGGCCACCCACGCAATTAGTCAATCACATTTCACAAAGAGTCTGGAATCCCACTAAAAACAGTGTTTGATAAACTGGCTTAGCTGTTTTATAACTACTTGGCTTCTTTTTCCATGAAAGGGGTTAGTGGCAAAACTTTACCAAACATTGTAAAAGTCGGCCGCCCACATGATTAATTGTATTGATTACAATCACATACATAACCTTTAGGTGATTTTCTGCTCCTCCTCTCCTGTTCTGAAGGTTTAAAGAATATCGGTTAATATCAGAGTATTGATTACAAGAATAGACAAATAATCGGTATCGGTACAACACTATTGTATGTGAAAAATGCAAATCAGTGCAACACTATTGTTATTTACATATCCTTTACCAACATGTGGCTGCACCTATACCCACAAGTGGCACTACCTTTGCTCACTACACTTGTGGTTGTACCTTTACCGACACATGGTTGTGCCTTTAACCACGGAGAAAAATGGGTGGCACCATACAAAAAAAAATGCCACTTGTGTGTGAAATTATAAGTAGCCTGTACTGTACTGTAATTTGGCACACATGATTATTTAGGTTAAGTACGCACAGTACCATACAGCGGGTTACATGTATTATATGTGTGACATCCATTTAACTCACAAACGTTTCTGCTGGCAGATTGATTTTTGCAAAGCTAAACCTTGTACTGTATGTTCTTAATACGTTTTCGTAACTTTTTGCCAGATCCGTAGATTTATAGAGAAATTATTGTTGTCTCACAGATTTTGCCATCACAGAAATTAATGCTGGAGGCTATTTTAATGGCGGATTTAAACCTCACAGCAATAACCTGCTGTACAGTATACTTATACTAGACACCTGTTTGTTTCGTATAGTTGAAATTGCTTCTAAAAGCTCATGCTATGTAATTTGGAAGCAGAAGAGTCCACTTGATGCTTTGCCAGCAATGTGTCTAGCAACTTCTTGACCACCTGTAATAACATGATAGCTGCACCCTACTCCTACAAGGATTCCGTTTCCTTCACAAAAACAAATGTACTAATTGACTGAGAAATGGTATTCAATCACTTGAATAATTAGGCAGGCATGAATAATGCTCTCCTAGCAGAAACTACTTGTGGTCATTTATAAGTGCTTGTGCTTAACTATCTTAGTAAATTTGACCAAAAAATCCATTCAAAAATTTATTTTGTGCATGCACCTACTAACAAGATTCTACTGTATTTACTTTCTTCTTTTTAGACACTTATGTTAATGCTTAAATGTGCACAGAATCATTAAAGAGATTTTCCGCTGGGTGATCTAATGTCTAGGTACATAGTCCCATTACAACTGAGTGGCAATTATAATAAAGTAGTTATACTGACTGATTTATTACAATATTCAATCGTTTAATATTCGTCCATATCTTTTTCATTCAGAATTACATACAGTAAATCATGTAGTTATCATAATGAGAAACCACTGCTAATACTTTCTGATTCAGAAAACTGTGTAATGATTCTACTATTATATAAACTAAAACATCCTAAATCCATTTGAACCCCTCCTGGCTAAGTACCATGTGATGGAGACATATCACATACTTGATCTGAAATAACTTGTGGTATGTGTACATGTTATTTGTAATTGGAAGGAATAAACATTCACATGTGTCATTGTATCATATGTGTAGGATGGTTGGACTCCCCTAAAAGTAGCAGAGATTAATGATCAGAGTTCAGTTGTGTGGTATTTTGTCAAGAAACACAACATGGATATCTCACAGTATGATCAGGTGAGAATGTATTCCAAACACATCACATGAACTATTACATATGTACTACATCCTAACTAGCTCCCATATTACATTTGGTGGGTTATCTTGTGTGTAGTTTTATTTTACTACACAAAATGTTTGTATGACCCCTTCATCTTTAAAGCAACGTTACAGTCTGCACCAAATACACCAGCACAATTATACATAGGTGCAATAGGTAGGCAAACACATTGAGCATAATGCCAACATAATAGGTGCATTTTGTGTATTTTGTATCAGGAGCTGCAAATTCTGCACAGTTTGTATATACCAAATTAATAAATGGGCACATAAAATAAAATATCACATTTTGCTATATGGTCTCTTGTTAAGGGAAAAGTGAAGATGCTCTAATAAAACAGTCACCACATGTGGATATATAGCATAGAGGTACATTAGATACTACAGTGGTCAAGATACAATTATAGCAGTGGCATTATGGGGTACTGATGAAACCCGGAATGGAACGGAATCAATAGGGGCACACACCAAGTTTAAAAAATGGTTTTAACAGATTGTGCACTGTTTCCAACCTCCACAAATAACTAGAATTGTGCTAGAATTAGTTTTCTTCTGTTATAGACATGCTAGAAGTCATTTGCTCGATGGCTCTATTTAATGCCCACAGCAAGAATGCATTGTACAGTCGTCTCAGCTGAACAACGATCATTTAGCTAAGCTGTTAAACTATTTTTTGTAAGCACTGTTAACGTAACATACTGCAGTTTGCTATCTGTCGTAAATCGCTGCCAATAATGGTAGAATTATAGTCCCTTCAGAGAACCAGCGACACTTATACTAAAAGGCTTGAATACTGCTACAACATGAAAATACTACTGTAGTTTACCTTTTGGAATGGTAAGGAAGTACTTTTACATGAGGATTAAACTAAACTGAATGGATTTTATTTATGCACACCTTGTCACGTGGTGAGTATTTAATAGAACTTTCAAGCGAACGATTACTAGCATACCTATAAACAGAAACAAATTAATTCTAGCACAATTCTAGTTATTGTGTGACAGTTGGAAACTGCACAATCTGTTTAAAATGATTTTAAACTTGGCGCGTGCCCTGATTGATTCCGGCCATTCCGTTCCGTTTCATTCCGGCTTTCATCAGTACCAGGCATTATGGGCCAAACCTGAGCACACTTGAAGCATAATAATCTCCCAAGGTTATTGCGGACCTTATTATCAAAATAATTGCAACTATCACAATATTGACACAATTCAAATTCAAGCACCCTATACGTATATCTGTATGGGTGAAGTTGTTTACTATCACAAGGAGGTTGGAAAAACCAGCTTGACTTATGAAGATGCCTAGTCTTGTCTTGGGGTCTGGTGACGTGCAATAGAAACACTTGACTGTAACTAAAGGCAAAGCCTTACAACATCTACATATATTACATTACATAATTATGCGGCATTAGCCAAATCTTTATTGATGATGGGGTGCTGCTTAGGACCCATAATGCTATACTAAAGAACCATTGGTAGACTAGGAAGACAGTAATAAGGAACAAAATGCGTTCTTGTCATGTTAAAGTATAGGAATATGTAAATAACATCAGAGGTGTTGTCAATGATGATTGTTGATCGATGAATTTCTTTGTAATGTATGTCACTGAGAGTTTGTATTGTGGTTCAACAGACCCTTGTGGTCTGGGGTGAGGCTAGGAGATGCCACTGATTGCTAACCAAAGAAAGCATATAAATCAAATGAATCATAAATGACTATTATAGCTAGTAATCAATTTATAAAGGCTTGCACCACAATAGTTACTCCATATACAAACCGATTTTCAAGTTATTCCATTAAGTAGTTTACCCTGTAGGCGTGACAACATATTGCCTTTGGATTTTTGAGAAATCATGCATAACTCCCTTGTTCTGTCTATGAAAAGCCAGACTGTTTATCCCACAAGTGTCAGTAGTGCTGATCCAGTTGGTATGCTACCACCTGGTATGCTACCACCTGGTATGCTACCACCTGGATCACTTGTAATATAAAAGGTACACAAAAGATTTTACTGTGATTTAATATTGTGCACTAATCAGATTGTATTAGTACTTTTTATAAGCCTTTTCCATAATGACGTCACATTGGTTTTCTATTTGGGGTACTCTTATATTTTCGAGTATTGCGTCCTATGATGACAAGTTTTTCATGAACCATTTATTGTTAATAAAGGATGAGATTGAAGCGAAATTACCAGGTATGGTTACAACTTATATAAAGGATTGTTGTTTCTACTCAATCTTCAAAACCAGCTGAAATTTTCAAAACCCACGTAAATGATTTTATTCTGCTGTGTTATACCCATACCTGTTAGTTTTAGCTCAATATCTTCTTCCTAGATCACACAAACAATCGGTCTTCATTTGTCACCCAATATCACCTGTACTTGAAAAGATTAGAGTCCCCTAAATAGAGGTCGCCATTATTTCTTCTGACTTCATTATGGCTTATTGATATGCTTTGGTTCTAACTGCAGTTGAGAAGTTCCAACTTTTTTGTGTACCTGTTTGCTAACATTTTTTTGTAAAATAAAGTTTATTATGACTGGTTAACCCTTTATTATCGAATGGCTAATATATTGCCATAACGAGTGCCCTTTATAAACGGAGCCATAACTCCTTTTTCCTAGGGGCTACGAAGCTGAAATTGCTACCAAACTGCTCAGAAGGACCGGGCGTTTTTAATGAAGTTTACCGTTCGGCGATAGGAAGAAGCATGGGCAAGTTATGGCACTTGGCAATATAAAATAGCGTATACAAAACAATAATACCTGTTTAAAACTCCATGTTCGCCTTCTCCCTGCTACTAGGAGGCTTTAGTTGGAGTTACTCCATTCCCCACGTGATAAGGATTCTAAAAATAAATAGTGTGATGTCATCGCGTTGATTAGTAAGATGGCGGCGCCCATCTTTCAATGCCATGGCGATACGGAGAAGATACGCTTTCTTCGCTTCATAGCGCGTGAGTTGTGTGTGTGATCTGTAAGTATTCTAGCTGTGTTGGTAGAAGAGAGAGTTGGCTATCAAACGGTATATAGCTTGATGGGTTAATTAATGGGTGGGGTCCACTCGTATCGCCCACATTTCACACAAGCCATAAAAGTTTTCACACTTGCGGTTTTATAAAAAAAACTTCGGTAATAAAGGGTTAACCCGCGCATACCACATCAAAAGGCATTGCATTCCCCAGCTATCAATTATTGTCTAAAAAGTGAAATATCCATAATGCTTCATTATATAATGCTTCGTTGTCAGCTATGTTCAACCCATAGTACAGCATTATGAATCAAGAACTGTTCAAAACAATACCTCTACAATCACTATAAAAAATACAGACAATTTCCGTTATGAAGAAAAGCCATCATGCGCTATCACCACACAGGGCCGCCCAGAGAAATTAAGGGGCCCAGAGCAAAGAATTAAAGTGGGGCCCCAGAGGCAAGGAGGTTTCCATTCTGAATCACAACTTCACCCAAGCTGTAAGTTGAAGACCAAAAAAAAAAGTTCATAACCTGCTAACAAAGACAATAACTACCCCTCACCAACCATATCGCTTGCTACACTGCTTCTTTGAAGAATACTGTGACTGCTCTATTAGAGTATTTAGATCTGACTGCTCTATTGGAGTATATCGAGCTTTTAAACAGGTATTCAAGGGGCCCTTCATGGGACCTCCTGGGGGTCCCTTTCAGGCTGGGGCCCAGGGCAAAATGCCCCAGTTGCCCCCCCTGTGGGCAGCCCTGCCACCACATCAACACCTTTTGCTGTCAGCAAAGATGAATGGGACACAAAGTAGGACACTGGTAAGTCTATGAAGAATGCATGTCCAGCTGAAGCGACATTGAGCAGTGAAAAAATCAAGCCTTTAACGAATGCATGTCCAGCTGAAGCGACATTGAGCAGTGAAAAATCAAGCCTGTAGCCTGAGTAGTTATTAAGTTATGCTTGTCTGAAGGCATCAGTCAGTCTGTCTGTCAGTCAATCAGTCAGTCAGTGACTACAGCTGTAGAGATAATTCGATCGGCCAAAATATCAGCCACCGATATGGCATTTTTAACCAATATCGGTATTGGTACAGACCAGTAAGAGGACCGATATCGCTACTGATATTTATATAGCAATAGTTTGTACATACACGGATTATATTGGCTGCTGTTTAGTGGCAGTGGCTTATTGATCCCTGTACAGCAAATGCTAAGCTATGTGAAGCCATACAAATACACATGATTCTAGTGTTTGTTGCTGGAAAATTTGTCAGTCTCAAATGAAGCAGTTACATAGTAACTTTGTAATATATAAGAACAGTCACAGGATAACCAAGGAAACCTACTGTGCCAGCCTTTGCATAAGCCAATAAAATGTGGCCTAATGCAGAAATATTTGTTAAACGCTTCATGGGAGTATGCATAAAAATGTTTGTGGGTGCTTAATTGTCTGGATTGCACAATAGAAACCCAAGCCACTATCACCACAGGCATAGGGTGAGCAATGAATATATCCGCATGTTGTTGTAGAGCAGGTAAATGTACACTTTTGCCTAGATTATCTATGACTTTTGTTTGTAATGCAAAT